>NW_015548394.1:82790-95338 GCF_001515605.1 Sinocyclocheilus anshuiensis
CGAGGTCTGACTTTCCCGGAGAAGTGTCACCTCTCTCGGCGTCTGTTCTGTGCAGTGAGCGGCAGAGAAGCAGCTCATTCAGTTGGCCGCACCGCAGCCGACTCGTCAATAGAGCGTTTCCTAGCACCTGTCGCTTACTGATTGTTTTTTTTAGTTTGTTACTCAGACGCATGCAGTGTGCTGCATGAGACAAAAAAGTAATATAGCCAAAACAAACGCATAGCAGCTCTTCAGTGTAGATGCATGTTGATTTTATCAGACAATAAATTATAATAAACGATTATAAATGAGAGTGACTCCTGGTTAACATGCATTAAAAGGGGTCGTGTTTAGTCACTATTTAGTGTGGTATTTTTGGACAATATTCACTCATCATGACAGTAAAATAGGGCATTCTAAGTCAATATACTGCAGTATTTCCTCTCTCAATCAGTAGAAAATATGGTTAACACCCGGTCATGCATGAGAAAAAAATACCGTCATGTACCGTGAAACCGGTATAATTTTGAAAAATACCGTGATATAAATTTTTGGTCATACCGCCCAGCACTACTCCAATCTCATCCTTCTTTGATCTAATCCCCTGACTTCTGATTAGAATTCTGACCTATTTCTCATTTTCCGATCAGCCATTTTTCTATACAGTAGACTACCAAATTCATTCAGTCTTTGTCTTACAGTTTATTTACTGATTAATTATATACATTCTTGTGATTTAATAATACTTTATTAATAAAGTACTTTAACCTGTGGACTTCAAAAAATAAAAAAATACTTTAACCTGTGGACTTCAAAAACAACCTGCGTCAACAGTGTAAAAGTAGCCCAATTCTATGGTAAAACCACAGACTTGGCAACCCTGTCCTGTTCATACCTTTCTTGTATGTCTGTATAGTCACTTGTACACGCTGATTAATCTGAACATTGTAATTTATTTCCTTCAAATAATATTGGTGTAAATGTAGGTATCTAAATACGGCTTGGTTTACAAGACCAAACTTTTATAGTTTGCAAGCTTTCCATACTGCCATAATTTATAATGATCCATATATAACAATCCTATGATCAATCATCCCTGGTTTAAAGTCTTCATGCCACGGCTGCTACGCCAGAGTTTCACTTCATGGTTCGAGAGGTGAGTAGATCAAGTCCAGTGTTCCCGACTCCAAGTCCAAGTCCCGACAAAGTTTTATGGACTAAGTCACAGGCACAAAGGCCATCCATGACCCTTTTTTGCCCCAAGCTACTGCCATGGTGCCCATCCGTGAACCAAGTCTACACAAAGTTACACCTATGGAGACCGTTCACTGTGTCCCATGTCATGGAGGCTGTCCATACCCACTCTGTCACAGCCAAGGAGGCCGTCCATGTTTCTGCTCCACCATGGCCTCCTGATCTCCTGTGATCTTCTGCTCTGCAGAGGTGGTCATCCCCTCCACCAGCTCCACCCCGGTGGTCTCCATCTCCACTCACTACATAATGCCAACATAATCCCTCATGGGGATCACCATCGCTTCACTGCCACTGCTCCATGGGCCATGGTCTCATCCTCTGCTCCACGGTCCAGACCCACCACTGCTCCACAGTCCAAGCCCTCTAATGCTCCATGGATGCTCCCTAGTCTACCATTGCTCCCCAGCTTGAGGCCACCACTATTTCACAGCTCAGGTCTGCTACCGCTCTACAGCCCAGGTCAACAATGCTATGATCCAGGCCCACGTCACTGTGATGTATACCACCAAAATACCACGAGTGGGATTCAAGAGCAGTAAGCTGGCTTATTCTGCACAGCTTCTACAGAGCGACTGTACAAGCTCTGATGATGACACAGTGTTTTTTTTTTTTGCACTATTGTCTGCAAGTTATGTAACACAAAAGGGTTTGCTCAGTGAGAACCACATATAGTTTTTCTGTTGTATGCTTTTCAGTGGCGGGCCGTGCATTTTACACCTAGGCCTTCAGTGGCATCCTACATGAATTAATCCATCTCTTCATACCATCATAATGATGCCACGGCTATAGAAACCATAAATATTACACAGTAATGCAGTATAACAGGGCACTACATAACAGATAGGTATCTTATGTAGCGAGAATGAATGCCATTACTAAAGAAAGAAACCCAATTAACAATTGCGCAAAACATACATCATCTGTAGCTGAAGCATTAACCTAACAAAATGACACAAATACAGTCCATCCGATGTTCTTACAGACATTTATTCACCCAAACGTATTTATACATTTATACGTGTGTTTTAAAGTTGATCTAACGTAATTTAATGTTCTCTTACTGCTTTTCGTCTTCACGCCGGTCTGTCAGCGCACTGCGGGAGGAAAATACTGGTTAGCACAGCTTTACTAGGAAAGTGAGCAAGTAACATTAAAATAATTCATACAAGACGATGAAGAAAAGTGTATACATGTGTTTTAACGTACCTCTGTGACTCTCATCTCCCCGCTGGTCTGCCTCTGCCAGCGGCGCTGCGGCCGGAGGAAAAGACCGGTTAATACAGCTCCACTCGGGAAACAGATATTCTTACGAAAACTTAAACCTGGCTTTATATCGCGCAAATAACGTCAGGATACAACGCATCAAGCGATAAAAGAGTCAAAAATTAAAGTTAACCTACCATACTCTAGTGGTTTTTCATCTTCACGAGTCTTTCACAGAGCCGGGGTTGTCATGTGATACACAGCAGCCACAGTTGATTTAAGCTAACAGACGCCTGCACTGTGGTTCAAGATGGCGCCGAGCATGGCAGCCGTGTTGCAAGCTCCGAGAAAACTCTGCAGTTTTTTGTTTGTTTTACTTGTTATTTTGTTGTTCTACGTGTTGGATGTTGTTAGTATAACTGTCTACGATAGACACACGCTTTTAAACATTGGCTCCTACGTCGCGCAACGCAAACCGGACTTTGAGTTCTTGAACGCCGGCGCTCTGTTTACAGACACCGCATCAGAGCCCTTTGTCTGGGCCGCACGGTCGCGACCACTGCTGGAAGCAGTGCAACCAAGATAAAAGCTATGAAATGGAGAGAATAGACTATTGGAAATAATTTAATACACATTCATGAAAAAATATATTAAACTAAATCAGTGATTCTGATAGTGTTTAGGCCAGCAGAGAAGGCTTTGCTGGCCCTGACGGCCCACCACTGATGCTTTTGTGTGTGAGAGTTAAGTGTTTCCAACATTGTCCCCACAAGCAAAACTGCTTAATAAACACACTAAATTAGGTGTAATAACAATCTAACAATGAAAAAAAAGTACAAGCAAAAGTGTGGTACTTAAGCAAAATAATCCATGTCTCTACAAAAATTTAACTGGAATGAAAACAACCAAGTGAACATACAGTATGTACAGCACTTCTGTATGCATGCACAGCCAAATAACACTCGGCGATTTAGTCTTTATGGTAACACTTTACATTAAGGTTCCCTTTGTTTATGAATGTGTTCATAAATTACAAATAACTCATTTACAAATGCTTTAAATCATTGATAAGTAGTTATAAATGCATGAATACAATCTTTTATGCAATACCTACCAAATAGTGATTATTCACAAATTATAAACATTAGTAACCTGTGAAAGTGAACCTTAATGTAAAGTGGACACCTGTGATCCATTTATTAATGAGTTATAACGGTTAGTAGTGAAAGTGAACAACCATTTATTAATGAGTTATAAACATTAATTGTGAAAGGGAGCGCCAGTGTGGTAACTTATTAGTGTGGTAACTAAACAATTGAACTGACAAAGTGACTACACATATAAACCCTTGAAAAACAGTCTGCAATGTCTGTAACCTCACTTAGCTTACACGTAAAATCAGTAAACACTATGTCAGATTAAAATTTCTCTACAGAGCACGTTGGAACAGTCCTAACAACGAGACTTCTTCTCTTGAGAAGTGGCTTTATATCGGATGCTCACTGGTGCCAAGTAACATTTCAGGCTTTGATGACATGCAGCAGGCAACTACACATAGACTTTGGTGAAGTAGACTTTTTTTATTTCCAAAATGTAACCGTGTATAACAAAAAAGGCAAATGAAGACACAAATCTGCACATTAGAAATTGTTCCTGTGGCTCAGTGGTAGAACAGGTCGTGGGTTCGATTCCCAGGGAACACAAATACTGGTAAAAAAAAAATTTATAGCCTGAATGCACTGTAAGTCAAGTGTCTGCTAAATGCATAAATTAATTAAATTAATAAGTTACATGAACTTTCACAGATTTCTAACGTTGATAATCTACATATTATTATAATATGTAATATATAATATATTTATATGATATTGTCATGTTTAGGTTTGTGTTCATCTGCTTTTATTTTTTTTATTCTGCATATCTTTTGTGTTTTGTTCCTTCTTCCTTTGCTTCTTGTGTATTATCACCCTGAGTTTTCGTCTTTGTTTGTCTGGAGTGATCCGCAGCTCCTGGTTACAGTAGCCCAGTAGTGCACAACAAAACAGAAACAAGTCACAACACAACAAAATTAGCACAATACAACGGAAACAAGCTGCAACGTGACAAAAATAGCACGACATAACAGAAACAAGTTGCAACACAACGGAAACAAGCCACAACACAATGAAATTAGTCCTGTGCATTGTGTTGTGGCGATTTTGTTGTGTTATGAAGATTTTGTTGTGTGATGCACTACTGGGCCACCGTACCTGGCCTCACTCTACATGACTCAGAAATTAAATGTCTGCTCTATGCAGATGACCTGGTTCTGCTATCTCCCACTGAACAGGGCATACAGTAGAACCTGGACCTGCTGGATCAATACTCTAGAAAACTAAAATCATGACCTTCCAGAAAAGATCCAGATCCCAGGGAACACAACATATGAATATTAGGAACTAACCTATAACACACACATCACACTACAATTACCTGGGTTTGAAGATCACATCCACAGGTAACTTTAATCCTGCAGTGAATGAACTGAGAGATAAAGCAGGGCCTTTATGCCATAAAACAACAATGCCGAATAGAGATCCCTGTTAGAATTTGGCTGAAAATATTAGAATCTGTCATCGAGCCGATTGCCCTCTATGGCAGCGATGTGCAGGGTCCACTGAAAAATCCAAATCAAGAACTGACCAAATTTGCACATCAGAAATTATATACCAATATATGTTACATGAACTTTCATCCAGTTAAGACCCTACATGCAGAATTCAGTCAAAAAATATTCTACACATCCAACGGAACACAACAAATCAAGCAACTATCCACTTGCTATAAAAATACAGAAAAGGGCAATTAAATTCTGGAAGCATTTAAAACTCAGTGACCTCGACTCCATCTTACCATCATAAAGTCCTGCAAAATGGAGAGCTGAGCAATGGAAGCAATCCAAGCTGGTCCAGAGCTTCAGTCATGATGTTCCACTAACATTCACTGACCCCCATCACACTGATGCTCTGGACCAGAACAATACTGCTAAACACATTAAATTCAACCAAATTACAGCACATTAAACATTGGAAAACTCAAAGACATGTACAAAAACAAAACTGTTAAGTCATGCTGTTAGGACTGTTCCTCTGCGAAATTTGAATCTCACATAGTGTTTACTGATTTTATGAGTAAGGTAATGTGAGGTGACATTGCTGAGTATGTTTTTTAAAGTGGTTATATGTTTAATTGCTTTGCTGGTTCAATTGATTAGTTACAGTACAAATAAATAACTGCACCGCAGAGCGTCCCGCAGACGCTCGCACACAGGTACTGCACATGTGGATTGCCAAATGCTCAATTTAAAATGGGCTTTATCATGATATCAGAAATAATTATTGATTGCTCATTAATATGATAATGTTCTGTAATGAGCTTTCAGTAATTTATTTGATTTTTACAAAAATCATGTCAAATTAAATAAAATATAAATTGTTAGGTGCCTTTATTCAGCTTGTATATATCAAATATATTTAGCTTGTTGGTGTGATGGTTAGTTATAATTTAGTGGAATACTTGCTTTTTTAATAGTCATGGTCATGGTTGTGCTTCTATGTTTTTCCCTCCAAAAAAATAAGTAAATAAATATATTTTATTTTTATTTTTGTTTTTTTATTTTTTTACTGTGGATAATCATCATGAACTTTTGGAGAGTATCATGGGTAAGATACAGAGTAGCTTCTGTTAAGCAACATAGTAAGAAAATGTAACATGAGCAGTGGTGGAAAGAGTACTGAAAAAATATACTCAAGTAAAAGTACCATTACCTTCCAAAAAATGTAGTGCGAGTAGACAGCGTGCATCACGCACTCAAACTCATCAAAAGTCAACAAGTTCCACAAGCAACAACGACTTATCCAAGTGACCGCTGCAGAACGCACGCAACCTCACACCAAATTTCAGGCCGTGTAGATAGGCACGCATAGCCTATATACAAATCATTTAGTAAGCAGAAATCCGAAATTTACCTTAACATATTAAGTTAGAGGAAGAGGCGACTGAATTGATATTTGAAGAATGCGCTTCCAGCAGCCATGATAAACAGTTGGCGGTTAAAGTTTTCTATGCACAATTTGATTTGACGAAAGTCACAAGACCTATTACTATCTTCTATCCAATCACGTTGATGGATAAAAATAAAATTAAAATAAGCATATAACGACCACAAACGGAGGAAAATAGCGGAGCAAAATTACCACTTAAAATGTACTCAAGTAAAAGTACACAATTTTTAAACTACTCAAAAAAGTACAATTACTGATAAAAACTACTTAATTACTGTAACGTGAGTATTTGTAATTCGTTACTTCACACCCCTGAACATGAGTCATGAGATATAAATGAGAAAACCATAAATACATCACCCTCCATTCTCACTATAATAGTCTATTTTTGCTGCATAATGAAATAAATCAGGAATCTAGTTTTGAGTAAAATAAGTATGAATAAATATATTTATTAAGCTTTTATAACATGAATTACAAATGGCTCACTATTTGGTAGGTATTGCATTGAAATTTTTATTCATGCATTAACTGCTTATCAATGATTTATAACGCTTTTGCAAATTATTATTATTGTTGTTGTAAATGTTATTAGTCATTTATGAACACCTTTGTGAACCCTTTACAAAGGGAACATTAATGTAAATTGTTACCATCTTTATTATATGAGATGTGGATGCATTAAAAATAGTATAGCTCATTTTGACTGAACTTTAACTTGTTTTGCGTTCATAAAAGATCTGGTCAAGTCAAATATGTCATATAGCATAAATTTCAGCTAAAAAGCGGAAGATGAACAGGAAGAGTATAAACCACAGTACCTCACGTGGGGGCTATATATTGCTGATTAGTCAAGCATGAGCAGTGGGTAAGAGAATAGACCTAAATACTGTTTGTGTAAAACTTCATATCTTTCCCTAGTTAAGTAGGCCTACACTATAAAAAATTTAAAGCTGTTTCAACTAATTATTATTTAGTAAATAGTTCCACAGACATTTTACATTCAGTCAATTTCTGTCTTCAAACAGAAAACAAACTGTGTTCATCTGAACATGCACATTTCATATTATACGTCTACCTTAAAAAGCATGAAAATAATATCAAAATATAACGGTCCTGCCTGTTGTTGATAAATACCAGTGGTGAAATTTTACAAACTGATTGATCAATTGTCCCAGTGTTTACTAAGCCATGGTTTCTTTACCAGTGCAGGGACTCGTGTGCACATTCTACTGATTCACTACCTAGGGAACTTACTGAAACTCAGCCTGCTTTGATAACGGCCTTGTGAAAGGATTCAGTTGTTTATTCTCGTTCCGAACGACTAACTCCTCCTTCCGAAGCGACATTCATGAGACCAGAAACCCCGTTTGGAGTTTGCTCGTTTGACAAAGCGAGATTTCAGCAAGGCTTGTTGTTAGTCACGTTTAATGTCGTCTTTTAAAGTCCACCTGTAGTGAAAATCAAGTTTTTTATGTTGTTTATTTGTCTATGTGGTGTTTTTAATTTGCTTTTAGACAAACATGTGCCAATCCATTAATCAACACCATTGCTGAGTATTCTCTCCTTAAAACTGTAGTTTCCCAATATCAGTCCCAGAAAGGTGGTCTGAAACAGCCCTCGGTATGTTACGTCACAAAATTCAATAACCAATCACGTCAAGGGATAGATTTCTATTATTAGCATATCCCTCTCTCCATTTATACAAACGCGGCGCCAGAGTTGCCAAGTCTGCGCATTATACTCAACTTTGGGCTTCTTTTTTTGTAAAGTTGCGTGAAAAAATCCCGGGTCACGGGTTGTGGTTTTTTGGGCTTATTTAAAAAAATATATTGTTGCTTGTTAGGGAAATCTGACAAGCAACTTTGTTTCTTTATGTTCGCGGTATTCTCCAATGCATTGAATGACACTCTGTCTGCTCGCAGTTAATAGCCAACCAGTGCAATAAGTGCTTCAGCGTAATTTGCCAAATGTTTCGCCCCCTCCTCCCCTTCATTGGAGAAAAATCACGTTCAAAAAGAAGGCACGTGATGCTGTAATCCAAGCGATGATAGAAGTAGACGTAGAGGAGTGGGATGACTTTCTTTTAGCCTAATTTTTTATTTTTACAATGTTTTTGTAATGTATTAATTATCATGGGCTGTAATAAAAAACAAGTAGTCCTATACTAATACTAAGAGTAATGGTTCGGATAGCTTATATTTTAGTCATCTATATGTGGCTATGTTACAGCTCCCCTTTAAATTAAGCTCTTGTGTTTTTCTCCTTTTCCATCTCTCCAATCCTATTCTGCTCACATGTGATTGGAGTTGAGTTTTGTTCCCACTTTTGTTGCAGTTTGTTGATTTTTGTAAAATAGCGTCTATTTTTGCTTTTCAGATAAAAGAGTGGTTTGTTTAATATGTTGCAGGCTCATTTATTGGTAATAAATAATTGATAATAAATAATATTGATGATAAAAAAAGTGATCAAAAAAAAATATTGGGCTTGTTTTTGAAGCTGTGGATGCTTATTTGTCTTGGGAGAGTTGGCAACAGTGATCATAGCATATACTGTATAGATCGCATCATTCCCATGCAAAATATACCTATAGGATTACCAGCACAAAACCAAAATAAAATGGAGCAAAAAAAACAACAAAAAAAAAAACCTTGCAGCCGTGAAATTAACGTCAGTTACCGTGAATTTAGAACAGCTACCTTGAATAATAACCCGCGCTAACAGTGTAAAAGTAGCCTGGAGTCAGACCCACCTCTCCCGCTTTGGCGTCTGCACTTCACACGCATACGCTTGCGGGCGCGAATTGGAATCACAAACGACTGCATTCGAGTCTTCAAGGCATTTTGTGGACACAACATCGTCAAGTAAGTAACTTTAACAACTGGTACAGTATCCACTGTATAGTTGTCCGCTAGTAAAAACATAGTTTTATCAGTCATTATCCGTGGATCAGGAGACCTTGGCTGGTGTGACTGAGTGGAGGCGGGCCTAATTTGCGTATTCATAATTCAACGTAATGCTGCCTTCACGTGCTATCGGAATTATCGTAAATGAGAGTTTCCTAATCGGAAATTAGACGTGAATGCCTCTAAAGTCTGGGAAATTCTGAAATAATTTTGATCCCAGAGTTTCTGAGTGGTGCGAGTCATAATCTTTAAAGGGGTCATAATGCAGCTAAAAAGAACATTATTTGGTGTAATGCGTTTATGCGGTACATTATTGTTTCTCCTCTATGCCCCGCCTTTCTGAAACGCGTCGATTTTTACAAAGCTCATCGGTCTGAAAAAGCGAGGTGTGCTGTGATTGGCCAGCTATCCAGTGCGTTGTGATTGGCCGAATACCTCAAGCGTGAGACCGAAATGTTACGCCCCTCACCATACTGTGATGATGCCATCAGGCCAGAGCCATGATTCAAAAACATGAAAACCCATTATAAAGGAGGCATTCGCTGCATCCAGTTGGGACATAATTATGGATTATAATGACTTATACTGTCTTTTTACGCGTTGCGTTGCATTGCGCCGCGTAAACATATGGAGGGGACAACCATTGCTGCTGTCAATGCTGTTCTCACAACAACTAGGCCTACATCTCTTTGTCTTGTTGCTAAAGTAGGCCGAGTGTATTTATAGGCTAGATATGAACGATCATTCGAAGCATATTGTAGTTTTTATAAGCAGTGAAATAAGCATGTATTTGAACGAAATTCCATAATTGTCAGCAAACTGCATGTGTAGTGCGGTGAATGTTTATGATAGTCAACCAGTGTGATGCTACATTTTATTCTTTCCGACATTAAAGCACTTGAATACCACAACTTTAATGAGGCTATAGGGTGTAGAGTTATGCTGCATTTACGCCATATCGTAATTACTGTAATTCCAAGATGACATCACGTGACATTCTACTCTGAGCTGTTCCTCGGACTCGGAATTATGCTTTTCTATGGCAACACTATCAACGCCTAAACAGAGCCTGCGGTGGTCAGGTGGTAAAAACCGCGTTCCGTTCACTTAAACAGCTCATTTCCCCCAGACATATTCATACAATGCTTATTCAATGTTTTTATATATGTTGAACTTGTGTGTATAAATATACGTTTTAAATAATACGTTTACACATTTATAATTTACAAGTTTTGATCAATTCAGTCTAAGTACACATATTTATTCAGTGCCACTTACCTGACGTATTAACTTGACATTAATTAATGTAAGTTGTCTGACATTGTCATTCATTACAAATGAAGTAGCCTAGGCTATTCATTTTTCTTCGGACAAACGACTTATAAAACAATATCCACTCAAAAACATCGCATATGCTGTACGTTTTTGTCGATAAATTTAGTGCAACGTACCTGAGGCGTGAACTTGACCAAACGGCGCTGTTATCTCCGAAACATTATTAGTTTAGTCAACATTTAGCATTCTGAATGTTGACTGGATTTGAAAATATTCGTGTAGACTTAACATAATGTCTTCTCAACTAAGCCCAAGCAATAAAATTAGCAATTGCATTGCTTTTCTACATAGTGTGTTTTAGTACATTAATGAAAATCTTGAGTTAAATATAACGTCTGGTAGTAAAATCACTTGCACAATGAAGGAGAATAACTGGAAATAGACTTTAATAACAAACTCAGAGAAACATTACCAAACACTATTATAACAGAGAAGGGACAGAGTCAAATGGTGAACTGAGGGTTTAAGTACAAGAGAAAAACAAAGGAGCTGATGAGTTAATTAACAGGTAAACATAATGAACTAATTAGGGCAACTAAGGAAAACTAGGTCAAACAAGGCAGACAGAAAACAGACAGACAAAGCATACATGTTACAGTAAGCTTGTGTTAAAGTGGCATGGTATCCTCCTGAACATGCACAAGAATATTAAAGTTAATTGAATTGTTATAATTGTTTTAGAAGTTTATTTGTTAATACTTTACAATAAGGTTCCATTTGTTAACATTAATTACATTGGTTAAAGGGCACCTATTATGCAAAATCCACTTTTACATGCATGGCCGGACTTACCTTTGGGCTTGAGTGGGCTGCAGCCCATGGGCCCCGCCTTGTAGGGGGCCCCGCCTTTGCCCGTTTACGTTTGTTTGATTTGTTCGTTATATGCCAGTCAGAATTCAGAAATGATTAGCCGCATTTCCACTGCGCACGCAAGATCTAAACGGGCCAGCCGGGGCTACAGCTTACAACTACGACCTTCGAGGCCACAATCAAACAGCATAAACTGGTATTTATGATTATTTCACATAGAAGAAGGACACACGTATTGAATCGCGTCTGCACCGATTGGTTTGTTATCACATGGCTACTTTAAACAGCTCCATTAAGCCTTTAGCCCCAAAGAGCGCACATTTAGAAAGATAATGATAAATTCTCAAATGTTCACACCTAATTTCTTTACAGAGGATGATTCTGTAGCCTATTAATGTTCCATTAAATTATGCGATCATCTGATGAGTTTTGAGCGCTCTCTCTCGTCTTACTGCCATTACACATAGTGGGGAAGAAATGTCATCAAAATGATTTTAAATAAAAAATAGCAATTTAATGAGTTTCTGTTTTTATAACATAGCTATGCCTATGATATAGGACTTAGCCTATCACACAAACAAGAGTCCTGTTTTTTTTCTCAAATATCTGCACGATCATCGCAAATGTACAATAAACAACAAATTACAGAGTAAATTTTAGACACAAAATTCCATTTTGCTCCGTCAGAAAGAAAACAGAACAAACAGCCGAACCGCTGCGTCTCCGAACAACAGTGTTTTGTTCCTTAGCGTTACACAGACCAGCAAATGATTCAATTCAGTCATTTGCAAAGTTAAATGAATCAGCTTTTTAAACAAATCGGTTGATTCAACTCACTCATTAAGACAGTAACTTGCTGCCACCTACTGGCTGTTGTAGTTTCATATTTTAAAAAGTAGCTTATTTCATTTTTGCAATCATTTAATATTTCTACATTAAAATGTTATATTTAAACTTAACATTATCCATCTATGAATTTTGTTGATAGTGATTTCATTTGATTGTTAATAGCCAGCAT
>NW_015548394.1:95577-98803 GCF_001515605.1 Sinocyclocheilus anshuiensis
TTGCTCAGTTATTTCAAGGTTTTGATCTCTTAACTGAGAGAACACATCCTGTTTATTATATTATAATGAATATTTAAAATTACATTTAAACTTTGATTATAGCCTAGACATGTTGCATATTAATTGTACTATTTATGAACCTCAAAGCATATGTTTGTGTATTTTGTGTTACTCCATAATGATGTTCTATTTGAGGGCATTTGTAGTGTAGGTATATGGCCCAAACATAACCTCAAGCCCAGGGGCCCCCGTCCCCCTAAGTCCTGCCCTGTTTACATGGTATTTGGGCATAAACGTGTTTGCAGTGTGTGAACACAAACACCCAACAATGATAAAAACCCACTCTCTCCTTATTTTTAGTCCCCATTAAACCAAATCAGTCTCACTAGGCCTGCCATTTTTATTATCTAAGCAATATGACATCACATTGCATAGGGCCGGGCCACAGTGGTTGATTCACACTGATTGAACTTCTCGTAAGCAATCCCCATGTTCTGTGTTTGGATGTAAGACTGAACATTAGAGTCTTTATTTTTTCCCAACATCTGAGTCACTGAGGATGTAATGCACCTCAACATCTATCTATATACATTTATGTCTGTGCAAATAATTTCACTTCAGACTGCTTTGTGAATGTCATGTCATTATAGTGCATAGCGTTTTAACCGTATTTGTGTGCGTATGTTATCGATTTTCATTGATCAGAGCCGCGCTTGAGAGATTAGTTTGGGCTGCGCTGTCCGTTCAGTAGCGAGATCGCACGGCTCGGCCCATTGAGCCTCGCCGATGACAGGTCAGCACAGCACAATCTCTGTAACATCGCGCTGTTTCTTCCCACTTTCAGTGCATTTGGCTTCCCATATGTACGGCTGAACACCGGTTCTCTTGCTCTCAGTCATGTTGCTACTACCAGAGAGATAGTCTGGAGACAGGGCGGGAATATGCAGCTCATTTGCATTTAAAGTAATACACATTAAAACAACTCTTTTTTTAGACACACCCCAAAAATGTCATTTTCCAGATGTTAGAATTAATTATCTGTGGGGTATTTTGAGCTGAAACTTCACAGACACATTCTGGGGACACCCAAAACCAATAGCTATTACATCTTGTAAAAGGGAGCATAATAGGTTCCCCCTTTAACATAAACTAACAATGAAATAATACTTCTAAAGCATTTATTAATCTTAGTTCATGTTGACTCCAACATTTACTAATACATTATTAAAATCAAATGTTCAAAAGTATCTATTAATGTTATTCAATGGACCTGAGCTAACATAGACTAACAATGAACAATTTGTATTGTGTTAAAAAAAGATGAATAAATACTGTAACAAATTATTGCTCATTGTTAATGTTAGTTAACACATTAAATATACTAGTTAACAAATGAAAACTTACTGTAAAGTGTTACCATTTATTTTATATGTTAAGAGATCTCTAAACTGAAGTAAATATATTTTCTCTTTATGCAGAGTAAAATGACTCAGTTTTATACAGCATGATTCATAGCGGCTAGTGCTTTGTAATGTCATTCTGAGAATTCTCAACAGAATTTGTTGGTAATATACTGTATTAGTGTATTACTGTAAAGCATCAGTGTATAGGAAATCCATCTAAAGCAGTTTAAACTAATTTTATCCATTATTTAATCAAATGTTTTGTTGCATTTTACTTTACAAATGTTATTTTGCACACAGAGAGACAAGAGACACTATTGTCAGAGACAAGATATGTTGAATAAAAAACATTAACATTACATTAAAAACATTAAAATGCATTATAAATGCAGCCAAGCTGGATGATGAGTAAAACAGCATGCATGTTAATTAATATATAAAAGCCTCATCTGCAAACACACTGCATACGTTTTAAAACTTTATTCAACATTGTTAGTCAACACAAGAAACACGTCAGTGTGGCTTTGTTCTGATGCATTCTAAAAGGTTATAGAAAGGAAGAAAACATGACCACAACTGCAAAGGAAGATGATTGGTGAAGAGTGGAAACCAAGTTAAAAAACGAAAATCAGAGAGTAAGTACCATTTGCTGTTAAGTTTAAAATTTGCAATGAGACAAAAAGGCTTTTATTGCCATTATTATGATCAGAGAAGTTAAATATGATTCTCTGCTTTTCCATCAGTCAGTTCACTGTTGGCCTACTTGTCAGACGGAAAGTAGCAGGCACTTCACAACATTCTTGAGTTCTTTGCACATGCATGAGCACCTCAGACCACAAATGAGGTCTTTGACATTTCTTTTGTCCATCAGCTAACAATATCTCTTAAACTGCTGCATCTTTTTTTTGTTGTTCTTCACACTTAAACTATTTTAAATTCTTCCTGATCTACAGCATCTTAAATATAAGCATGATATTCACACTAAATTAATTATAGAATTGTATTTCTCTCTCTCTGAACTGAAAGGAACAGAAAAAAAATGAAAATGATAAACTCAAATACAAAGCAATAAATCATTTAAAAGCTTTGCCAATCCAAATAGAGAGTTATACAACTTAAACTCTATATCACAGGTATTTAGCGAAGTAGCTTGGTGGATTGATAGTCAGGGTTGATGAATGTCCGTACACTGGGCGGGCAGTCCAAATTGCTCCGTTTCATCTCTTCATAAACTGAGTCTGAGGGTTGATTTGATGGTCTGTATTTCTTGTTCCCCCAACACCCCTTCAGCTGAGGATGACAAAAAGAAGTGACTCATTTAAAAATATCAAATTTTCATGAATCTTGCAATGTTCTTGACCTATTCTCCAAATATTTCTTCAGCTTCTAAACTGACTATAACAGGGGCGCAGTAATGGTGGGGGAAATGTGGAGTGATTCTAGAAGCCCTATCAGAGAGGAGACTCGGCAGGGACAACAGGAACAGGGTTTAGAACCACTGAGAAGATTAAAAGGACATTTCATTTGGAAGAGAGACGCAGAGGAACGGGGCACCTGTCAAAATCTTGTTCACAAGAATTTTGACGCTTGCTTGTGGTGCATGACTGCTAGCGGAGCATACTGTGAAATCTGTCAATAAATTATCAGACATAACAGCGATTTATGTGGTCGAATTAAAAAACAAGGGTTGTTATTTGAAAAGTTGCAGGTTTTTTTTTTTTTTAGCTCTGTGACTTCTGTTTCTCGATGGAAAGCCTACACTCTAAAAAAATGCTGGGTTGTTTCAACCCAACTTTGGGTCAAATATGGACTAACCCTACTTT
>NW_015548394.1:98942-101612 GCF_001515605.1 Sinocyclocheilus anshuiensis
CAACGGTTGGGTTAGTCCATATTTGACCCAAAGTTGGGTTGAAACAACCCAGCATTTTTTAGAGTGTATAGAAGTGTTTTGGTTATAGAATGTGAGCTGTACATTAACGTGCATTAGCCATTGATTGTGTCAACTGTTACGTGGTTCAGCTATCCCTTACCAAAAAGTAGTATACTTCAAGTTTATTTTAGTAAGTATACTTAAGTAAAGTTCAAAAGACATCTGAAAGTGTAGTGCTTTTTGCATTCTCGGTCAGTGTAAAGGTAAGATTGTCTGGGTGTGAAATGCTGATACAGCATACTCTCAAAAAGACTCCGCTGCTGAAATGCATTAATTTTTCACTTCAGCATTTAAGAAGACAAAATTAACTAAAGGTTTAGTGCTTTAGCATATCATTTTCCATTATCAGTGTTTTATGCACTTTCTGCTTAATGTCAAAAACAATTAATAGTTTTAGAACAAACTGCAGGGCCACTTGACTTTTGAGCACCATTTCAGAAGTTTCCTGTGGTTTTTAAACATGCCATAACTAATTTTACATGTAAAGCTTTAACTTATTTTGACAAACAGAAGTGTTTGGAAAGTTAGTTTTAAATTTTGCATAGTGTATAAATGTAAATAGAAAATCATCCTAGAGTTTAATAACTGCAAAAGAATTAGAGAGCAATAGATTTTCAACAACAAATCAAACCGCAGAGTATCAAAAGCAGCTGTCATTTGTGCACTGCACGTTTACACATGACAGCATTCCTCTATAATTTATTTCAGATATATGCATAATGTTGTTTATAAGTTTAGTTTTTGCTTTTGATTTGTGCTTTTAGGTGATCCACACTGATTTTTGGGTGTATATGTATACATACCTTCAGAATCACAAAGATGAAACCAGGGATGCACAGTAGCAACATTACAGCACACACAATGAGAACAATCTTCACACGAGGATCTTCTGGGCACTTTTTATCTTCTTTTTCTTTTTCTTTTTCTTCTTCTTCTCTTTTTCTTTCTCCTGTGTCGTTGTATTTTTTTTCCACTGATTTTTCCACGATAGAATAGAAATTCAAGGCCAGAGAATTAGAGCTGTCCTCTATGTTGTTTTTCATTCAGTATTAATTAAAAAAAAAAGTACTGTACTTCTCAATCTCTGCATCTAAATAGAAGTTTTCCATTTACATAGTTTACGTACTAAATAAATGCATTACATTAAGACCACAGTAAACCCATCATGTTTGATAATGAAATTATTTACATGAAGTGTAAGACACACTTACCTATCCATAACCATGTGACCGGGCTAACTGTAATTTTATCTTCCAAATTAAATTCACACCAGTAAAGCCCAATGTCTGTGGTATTTACATTTGAGAAGGTGGCATTAATGTTGGGAATTTTTCCATCTACATGGACTTTGGATTTATACATTGTTGATTTAGGGGTAAAAGTGTTGTCTTTGTAATAGTAGAAGACTTCCTGCTTATTTTTACTTGCTACTTGTTTGTACATGTACACCCCATCTTGAGGGGTTTTATCAATAGCGCACTGGATGATGATCTCATTACCAACAGCTCCGGTTAAAGTTGTAACTGTGTTTGAAAAAAAAAACAACAACAATAACAACTAATGAGACCTTAAACACTTAAATACACTGATACATTTTTAGGCAATAGTGCATCTTAAATAATTTTTGTAGCAACATGTACAGACATGAAAACACAAATAAAGTAGTCTTTACAGCTTTTCATTTACATAAGTGTGCTCAATTGTCTTTTCTTAACTGCAACATTTCTACAAAAATAAATTCTACTGCAGAATCTAGCATACATGAAAGTAACATTTTTATATGTTGAAATGGAAAGCAAAATGTATACATAAAAAATATACAAAATATATATATTCATACCTTGCACCATTGCATCTGCCCATGTGGTGCTTCTTAAACAGATACTGATCAATAGAAAACTGTATCTCACAACACACGCCATCTTCACAGCTCTGTGTGAATATATAGCTTCTGTTGAACAACATCTAGTGGAAGTGGTGGTCGCATACAGAGTTTATATGAAACTTTTTTTCTCAAGGAAGTTGAGAAGCAAGTGGTGTTGCATTGTAATTGCAGAATGTTAGCTTAGAATATAGATATATAATATACAATAAATAGTCTCACTTGACAACTCACAAAACAGTTTGTAACAATGTGACACAAGTAGCCTAAACCTAAACAAGTCATTAATGATAACATGAGTCCACAAAATTGATTTTCAGGACATTGAAATGCTGTTTACAGTCTAATACTGAATGTTTAAATTTTCCTATTTATTTATGTATTTCTTCAATTAGGATGTTTTATGTATTATATATAAACTTGTGTGGAGTGTTGAAACAGTTTAAATAATTGAATGTATTTCTGTAAAAGGATTTAATATGTGTCTCCAGTTGTGTCTTCACCTCATGATCATTTGTATATAAGTTCATATGTGTTCCTTAGTTTGTCTGGTCTCGTCAATATTATGGTTGTGTTTGGTTTGCCTGCTTTGTTTGGATTCTTTTCAGTGTGGATCATTAAAGACCTCATCTACTTCTTTGTATGCTTTTAACATCCAAGTTGATTAACTATATGAAATGATATAAATATATACAGTGGTGTGAAAAAGTGTTGGCCCCTTCCTGATT
>NW_015548395.1:0-2524 GCF_001515605.1 Sinocyclocheilus anshuiensis
ACACCACACAGACTGTTACACATCACCCTGGACTACATTTTCCATCATCCATTGCACTGATTACACACACACAGCTGTGCATACAGCAATAATATAATACAATATAATATAATATAATATAACCATAAACCTATAGTGTAGAAATAAAATTGGCTGCATTGCAAAAACGCAATGATTAAAAATACATCATATGAGGCATGAATATAATTTCATATAAACGCATAATTAAACACGCAACATGAGCTTTATGTTCTATGCATTTTTTAAATATATTTTCAAAATATATTTCAATATATTTAACAGTGTTTCACATATATGTGAATATATTACCTTTCTGTATGGGACACGAGTAAGCATTTTTTTTATTAGCCTACTTGCATTAGTTGTTATTGTGTTACTGTTTAGTTACTTTGTGATAACTCCTTATCAATACAACATAATTCAGAAGGGGGGAATGAAGCACAAGAGAATTAATTGAGTGACTAACCAATGCAACCCAAGAAACAAGAATTAGACCAATAAACAAAACAACTGACAAAACTTACTGAAGAGGGAAAATAAAGCTCTCCGAGCTAACGGGACAATGAGTTCACACAGTATATTCAAAAGATGTATTTGTAACATCAACTCCTATAACTGTCTGCAAACCATAACTGTTTTGTGGAACACTTCTCATGACAAATATCTGACTGATCAGACAGTTTACCTATGATTACGGAGTGCTTGATTTGATGCAGACTTGACAGAGTGTCAGTACTGCACCTGATTGTGTCTGAATGATCATGGAAGGTAAAATAATGATCACAACTATTACATCATTTTAATTGTGCATCCCAAGCCCATGCCAGTAAAAAACAACAGCCCAAAATATGAAAATGTAATTTCCATCCCTAAAATACATATTTTACAGTCACTGTTATGCACATTTATCATAAACACAGCTCAAATGCTTCCTACTAGTGTGTCCCAAGAGATTTAGCACAGTTTTATTACAGGTAGAATGCAAAATGTTTCAGTACAAGCATTTCAACCAAATGTAACTTATGCAATATTTCAAACCTTTAACCCACTGGGGAAAATCAACCCATGGCAACAGTTTAAAAACAGCCTAAGTTCGTGGAAAAAAACAACAACAATCCTGCATCCAATACGAGCTGCAGAAGTCAGATTTGACTGATCACGGGTCAAAAGTAAGGAGAGATAACTGAGAAGATGTTGGAGGATTTGCTTCTCAACAGATCCCAAGCTCATTGACAAATATCTTTTATCATAAAATGTGCTCCCTTTACACAGTGCGTGTGTGATCACAAAATCGAAAGTGAAAGTGAACTGCGACTGCGAGCGCTCATTCAAAAGGGATTTAAATATCCCACATATTGATAGCGGCGCCCTGATGAGCAACAATTATATAGAATATAAGAATGTTTGCAGGAGCGGACACAAAAATCGCGGGAGCAGATGGGAGCATGCGGTAATGGTCAGAAATTCAGCGAGAGCGGGATCAGTCAGTCAGTGAGCGCCGTAACAGATGACGTCAAATCTTGCGGGATTCCGTAAATAAACTACACAGAACCCCACTATTTGGACAAATATACATAATGAAAAGATGACAAAAAATTGTATACCTTGGAAAATGGCATTTAAGACTTTTTAATACTTTTTAAGGGCCTTAATTTTCTCTAAATTGATTTAGAGAATACTTCTAATTTAATACTTTTTAAGACCCCACAGACACCCTGGTCAAAGCAACTGTACAGCATTAATTAGAAAAATAGTGTGTCAATAATGCAAAATGACAATAGTAAAAACTAAATTTTCAGTTAAAGGCAGTTAGTTCATCATTGAATTCAGTGATGTCATCATCCAGCTCAGTTCAGTTCAAATAGTATCTGTGCAATCAAGTCGATGATATCGCTGGAAATTAGGTGTGCCCAACTAAACAAGCCAGAGGCGACAGCAGCAAGGAACCAAAACTCCATCGGTGACAGAATGGAGAAAAAACCTTGGGAGAAACCAGGCTCAGTCGTGGGGCCAGTTCTCCTCTGGCCAGACGAAACCAGCAGTTCAGTTCCAGTCTGCAGCAAAGTCACATTGTGCAGAGGACTCATCTGGTTCCTGTGGTCTTGTCCCGGTGGCCGTCTAGCAGACAGGGTCTTCACTGGGGATCTGTCTCTGGGGCTCATCTAGTTGTCCTGATCTCCGCTGACATTCAGGGCTGTAGAGGTCCTCTCTAGGTGCTGATCCACCATCTGGGCTGGATATGTACTGGATCCGGGTGACTGCAGTGACCATCTGATCTGGATCTGGGGGCTACGGTGACCTCGAAATAAGAGACAAATAGACTAATATTAGCGTAGATGCCATTCTTCTAATAATGTAGTAAGTACATCGGGTGTTATGGGAAGTGTTACCGGTTCCGGTTGTCCTAATTAATGCAGCCTAAAAATCCTTTTTAACGGAGTTGAATATTAGAAATGTTTTAGTGTGTTATGTGTAAGCCAGGTTAAAGCGATGGGTCTTTAAT
>NW_015548396.1:0-455 GCF_001515605.1 Sinocyclocheilus anshuiensis
ACCAACATCTACATCAGCTACAACAACATCTACATCTCACTCACCGACCACTGAACCAACATCTGAATCAACAACATCTACACCTCAATCAACAACACCTGCTCAAACATCTACATCTGAATCAACAACAACATCTGAACCAGCATCTACATCTACTACAGAAGTAGCTACATCTGAAACAACAACATCTACATCTCACTCACCAACCACTGAATCAACATCTGAATCAACAACACCAACATCTACACCTCATCCAATAACACCTGCTCAAACATCTACATCTGAATTAACAACAACCACTGAACCAACATCTACATCAACTACAGAAACATCTACAGTTCCATCAACAACAACAACCCTTGAACCAACACCTACATCAGCTACAACAACATCTATATCTCACTCACCAACCATTGAATCAACATCTGAATCAACAACACCAACATCTGCACCTC
>NW_015548397.1:0-1051 GCF_001515605.1 Sinocyclocheilus anshuiensis
ACCACGCCCCCCACTTATTAGCGCTGTTATTTAGTTGAGCTTTCCATGCATAAATGCATAAATTCCATGCATTACCATTTGAGATTGAAACGTAAAGTTTGAATTTGGTTTACCAATCAAATGCATTTATTCTATATTTGACTTTTGAACGATATGCGCACGTATCTATCAGGTGATTGCTGCCCAGTATGTCTGCATTCACCTCTCTTCACTTTGTTCTGGAGTAATCTGGAAATGGTCGCGCAAAGAACAACATTCCAATAAGTAAACATGTCAGCAATTCTAAAAGAGAGAGGGGCTCAAAAAACGAAAAACTTCAAATACAAACAACATAAAAACATGATTTAGTAAATTCCCCAGCTATCAGGTTATTTTACTAAAGCTGATGACGGAGTGGAAGTTGCTGGAACAGCAAGTGAACCGGGCACACGGAGTAGATAAAAGCAGTGTCATCGTCCACACAGATTTTAGGTTAGTTTGATTATTAACTGGATTTATATTGTTTTTGTGATTGAACAAACTATATTCATTTAAGGGTTGGGAGATAATCCGGTAGAAATATATCAATCGTTGATTGAAGCGCGTCACGATGTAGTCTAAGCTTATCATTTCAAGGCGTTTTAAGCAGGTTTTAAAACAAATGGTTTATACTGCTCATGGACATTACGCTGCGGGGCAGAATTCATTCTGGTAAATGCGTGCGTTAAAACGGATTCTACCTGATACGCGCGGTGCGCACCTGCTCGTATTACTGACTAAACTTTCGCTCCTTGTGCTTAAACGGTCAAATACACATAGTTACGTGTCAAAATGCCCGTCTTTGTGAGTATCCTCGTAAACACAGTCATTTGTGTCTTAAATGAATGTTAATAGTTATAGATAAAGCATGTGTTAGACTATATGAGATCCTTAGCCTATATGATGAGATCTTAAAAGGATATTCACCCAAAAATGAAGATACTGTCAACATATACTTACCCTCAAATTGTTCTAAACCTCTTTTTTCTTTCATATATGGAAGTAGTGAGGGCCCAGCAACTGTTTGGTTACC
>NW_015548398.1:0-1124 GCF_001515605.1 Sinocyclocheilus anshuiensis
GTTTTCTTTGTTTCTTTTTGGTTTGGCTATTCTCCTCTACCATAGGAATACAATAAAGATGTCTTATTGAACTTGTTCTAACTTAACTTGTCTTAAGACACAGAATAGCTTATATTAATTTTGCCAAACAAGAACTTTGTGACAGTACCTTGTTTTTGTCTTTCGTTCTGTAATTCAACGGCACGTTGTCAGTTATTCCTTCCTTGTAGACTATTATTATTATTATTATTATGCAAAGATGAAGTAGACGATGCTGATTAGCCATCTCCGCACTGCAGTACGAGAGAAATGCACCTTTCATATAGGCCTACAGAATTGCATACTCTGCAGCCTTTTCATTATCAGAATAAAATACAGTCAGCCAAACATATAGATAGATACACTATAGAATCTAGATACACTGGTTAATTAAAACAGCCCGTAGAACAATCCGTGCTGTTCAGCCTGAGCTCAGGCCAAGCACATAGCCTATTTGCTCATGTGAAGAGGAGATTTTGTTTATAGTGATTTCATTTGATTGTTAATAGCCAACATGTTTCTTTATTCAGATTGAATTTATTAAATTTAAGAATATGACATAAAAGGACACAGATATGACAATACATTTTCATAATACATCTCTTTGTTTTTTTCTGCTCAGTGTTATTTCAGGGTTTTGATCTCTCAACTGAGAGATAGGGGTTGCACCGACTAATTGACTAATCGACTAGTCGACTTCAATGCTCTGCCATGACGCTTTAAGCTTGATGTCGACTAGTCGACATCTAAACTTTGACTAGGCTAGACATGTTGCCTATTAAATGTATACAGTATATGAACCTGAAAGCATATTTAAATTTTGGTGTATTTTGTGTTACTCCTTAATAATGTTCTAGTTGAGGGCATTTGTACACTGTAAAAAATGATATGATGAAAAACCCATGACAACTTATGTTTTTAAGTTACTTTAACTCAAATATTATTTAAGCAATTTCAACTTTTTTTTATAAGTTATACTAGATTCAACTTAATTTTTTAAGTCAGTTTAATGTTACTGAAATTCAAGGAGCCCAGTTTAGTTCAGTGAACTTAACATTTTAAGTTGTAGCTTTTTGGCACTAACCGGCCAAATCTCTGAACATTGA
>NW_015548398.1:1456-1717 GCF_001515605.1 Sinocyclocheilus anshuiensis
ATGAGGTGAGTGAATGCTTGTGTAACATCATTTTTGGGAGATTATTGTTCATTTTAGCAGAATAGAGCAGAATTAGTTATGTTCTGTCATCGTTTTTCGAACTGTGTTTACCTTTCAATTTGTGTATTTCTGATACGGTGGCCGCTGTGCTGTGCTGCATTAGCACTGCAGATTGTAATGTAATGTTTGAGATTTGACACACATTTGTTTCTCCATCTGTTAAACATCGTTAAGATGGGCAGTTTGAGCGATTATAGGTGT
>NW_015548399.1:0-133 GCF_001515605.1 Sinocyclocheilus anshuiensis
ACTAGAAATCAGTGCTTAAGTTGTATTTACAGCACTGTTCCAGAACACTTCATCCCAAATATTCAGATGCGTCCAGCACATTTTATGGAGGACTGTTTCCTTATCCTGGTAGAGTAGACTACAATGCCGGCTG
>NW_015548399.1:710-854 GCF_001515605.1 Sinocyclocheilus anshuiensis
TTACACCAAATACACAAAATAATGTTCTTTTTAGCAGCATCATATGACCCCTTTAAGATAACATGTAGAAAGAAAAAAAAAATATCTTAAGCGTGCAGAATAAGTGGGCTTTGAACGATTAATTGCCGCTTTGAACGATTACGT
>NW_015548400.1:0-912 GCF_001515605.1 Sinocyclocheilus anshuiensis
TGAGCTGTGGTCAATTCATTCTCAGTTACAGTCTCAGTTGTTGTTAGTTGTCCAGATGTTTGAGTAGTGGATGGGATGGCTGGTGTGGTGGTTGAAGGAGTTGTTTCAGCTTTGATTGGTTTTGTTGTTGAAGAAATACCTTGAGTGGTAAGCTCAGACCAAGTGGAAGATTTTTCACTCACTGTTGTATATACAAGGGTAGTGACTGGTACAGCAGTTGTCGTTGTTAATGTTGTTGGTTGTGTGGATTTAACGACTGGTAATGAAGTTTGTGTGACTGGCAGGGCTGTGCTTGTAGATGGTGATGTTCCAGATGATGTGCCAGGTGATTGGCAGGGCTGTGCTTGTAGATGTTGATGTTTCAGATGATGTGCCTGTTACCTCTTCTAAAGTGGTTCTTGCTGTAGTCGTTGGTTGGCTTGTTCGGCCAGTCGTCCCCACTTTTGGTGGACTGGTGGTGGTGGAGAAAGGTGTCTGAGCTGTGGTTAATTCATTATCAGTTACAGTCTCAGTTGTTTTTGGTTGTCCAGTTGTTTGAGTAGCTGTAGATGATTTTGAAGTTGTGGAGACTACGCTTGGAGCTGATGATTCTGTAAATGTTTGGGCAGTGGTGCTCTCTTCCCCGACAATTACAGTAGTGGATGGGATGGCTGCTGTGGTGGTTGAAAGAGTTGTTTCAGCTTTGATTGGTTTTGTTGTTGAAGAAATACCTAGAGTGGTAACCTCAGACCCAGTGGAAGATTCTACACTCACTGTTGTGTACACAAGAGTAGTGACTGGTACAGCAGTAGTCGTTGTTAATGTTGTTGGTTGTGTGGATTTAATGACTGTTAATGAAGTTTGTGTGACTGGCAGGGCTGTGCTTGCAGATGGTGATGTTCCAGATGATGTGCCTGTTACCTCTTCTAAAGT
>NW_015548401.1:0-839 GCF_001515605.1 Sinocyclocheilus anshuiensis
CCCATGGCCTCCCGAGTCCCCGGCTCCGCCCATGGCCTCCCGAGTACCCTGCTCCACCCATGGCCTCCCGAGTCCCCGGCTCCGCCCATGGCCTCCCGAGTCCCCGGCTCCGCCCATGGCCTCCCGAGTACCCTGCTCCACCCATGGCCTCCCGAGTCCCCGGCTCCGCCCATGGCCTCCCGAGTCCCCGGCTCCGCCCATGGCCTCCCGAGTACCCTGCTCCACCCATGGCCTCCCGAGTCCCCGGCTCCGCCCATGGCCTCCCGAGTCCCCGGCTCCGCCCATGGCCTCCCGAGTACCCTGCTCCACCCATGGCCTCCCGAGTCCCCGGCTCCGCCCATGGCCTCCCGAGTCCCCGGCTCCGCCCATGGCCTCCCGAGTACCCTGCTCCACCCATGGCCTCCCGAGTCCCCGGCTCCGCCCATGGCCTCCCGAGTCCCCGGCTCCGCCCATGGCCTCCCGAGTACCCTGCTCCACCCATGGCCTCCCGAGTCCCCGGCTCCGCCCATGGCCTCCCGAGTCCCCGGCTCCGCCCATGGCCTCCCGAGTACCCTGCTCCACCCATGGCCTCCCGAGTCCCCGGCTCCGCCCATGGCCTCCCGAGTCCCCGGCTCCGCCCATGGCCTCCCGAGTACCCTGCTCCACCCATGGCCTCCCGAGTCCCCGGCTCCGCCCATGGCCTCCCGAGTCCCCGGCTCCGCCCATGGCCTCCCGAGTACCCTGCTCCACCCATGGCCTCCCGAGTCCCCGGCTCCGCCCATGGCCTCCCGATAGGGATATGCCGGTATCAAATTCTCATGTTGCGATTAATTACCAATGCTTTTATCACGGTATACGGT
>NW_015548402.1:0-119 GCF_001515605.1 Sinocyclocheilus anshuiensis
ACTTTACATCATACTTTAAGTATACTACTTTGTCCCTATTTAGGTTTGTATATCAGCAGGACTCAGTTTTTCTAAAAATAAAATGACAAGAGTAGACATGAAAAGGCAAAAACAATGGG
>NW_015548402.1:238-484 GCF_001515605.1 Sinocyclocheilus anshuiensis
TTGTTTAAGGATGGTTCTCAACTATGTTATAAAATATATAACAAAATGATTTGATATACCATTTTGCTTTATGAAATATGTGTGTAAAAATTCCATAAACTGGTTTTCCCATTAAGCACAATGTTATCTATACACTGTATCTAATTTGCATATCAAAGTGCTGTTGGGACAGCATGCTGAAAAAAGAAGTGTAATAATGGTAGTAGTAATTGGCCAGATTTTCATAATAATATCTAATATTTCAAA
>NW_015548403.1:0-258 GCF_001515605.1 Sinocyclocheilus anshuiensis
CACATTACAGCCTTGACATCATTGAATTTCAGTCAAGAGTTGTGCAACACTCAGTCGCAGTTTACGGATAGCATAGGAATGAACGAGAAGTACCGTAAGCTGAATCCCACCTGTCGCAAAAAGTCAGTGTCTTCTCTTATAAAATGGCATTTTTTTTTCGTGATGAACTCTAAAAATAATTCTATCCAAAAGTATTGTTTAGTGTAAAACATGTTGAAGATTAGCAGATAGGCTGTCGATTCATTAAATGATAAAAGC
>NW_015548403.1:895-4015 GCF_001515605.1 Sinocyclocheilus anshuiensis
GCAGCAAAGGGGGCGAGGCCATGCTGCACTGCTTTAGAGAAGAGGAAGAGAAAACTAGGGGTGCACGTAAAAATCTATTCATATATGAATCGTGATTCTGTCTTCTAACGATTCTAATGGATTCACAAGTTTCAAAATCAATGTTCTAAAGCAGCGGTTCTAATCCTGTTCCTCGCATTGACCTGCTCTGCACACGCTCTGCGTCTCTCTCTCACTCTCTCTCTCTCATTCAGATCATCAGCTCAGCTCCAACAATGATTTGTTCCATTTATACACTTATTTTCACATAGCTATGAGAAGCGTTATACATGGACGCGCGTGCGGTTGCCATACTGTATTAAAGCTTTAATCAGTATAAAACCGTATATTAAAGGTAGAAGCAGTAGCATTTACAAATAACAGCATATCTAGAAGTATGAGATAACAACAAACAAAAAACATACCATTAAGAGCCGTGCTTGCATGGGTTCTGTGTGATTCTCTTCACTAATATCCTCTGCGTCTCAATCGGGCTCAAACTGATAAGCAATATTGACGACGCCATTGTTTACAATACAACCAGAGCACATGCCGCTGAGGTGAGGGGCGGGACATTCAGACGCGCACTAGAGGCGGTTTAGCCAATCACAACACACTGGACTAGCTAACCAATCAGAGCCCATCGCCTATTTCTGAGGGAGGGGATTCATAAAACCAGGAAATAATCAGCGTGTTTATGGGAGAAGGTAAATTATGTGAAAAATAATGCGTTTTTTTTTTTTTAACGAAGCATTAACACATGTTAGACTGCACCCCATAAACACAATCAAGCCTAGAAAAAAAACAGTCAACCACCCCTTTAAATAGCTATAGATAGTACTGCCTGCAATAGAGCAAAAACATCTTGTTCTTGTAGTCATCAAGATTGCTGCATCACTACTGACTTTCGATGGTGTGAGCATTGATGTGTTTCCCAACGTTCTATCCAGTGGTGAACCTTAAGAAGAGTATTTTAGTGATTCAGTAACTTTTAAATGCTTTTCAAACGCTTCTGTGCATATTGCTTTCCGTGAACAGTGATATGCAATGGCCAATCAGAGGTGTTTAAGTCAGAATCCACTCAGTTTTTACTTGACCTTTTTAAAGCGATACTTAATTACTTACTTGAAGGATACATGCCAGTATTTTCTTTAATATTATTATTATTAGCATAAATAATGAACTGATTTAATTTATTTTCATGTTCAGATAGTTTAATAAAATAATTAAATACTTTTTTTTCTATGGTACTGAAATTGGTTCTGAAAATCATTTGTTGTAATGTATAATTAAGAGCTCATATTAATGAGCTGATTTTGTTAAAGTCGTAGCCATAAACTGTAGGCTATGTTTTTACAGACTTCTGGAGAGAGGGATATATTACTTTAGGGCAGTGGTTCTCAACCCGCGGGCCGCATGCGGCCCGTCACGAATTCAAATGCGGCCCACCATGCTGAACACAATTTAAAAAAATTACTTTCAGTTTTACAATTCATTTTAGTTTTTACATTAATTCATTTTTTTTCAGTGGATACGCTGTCATTTTTGCTCATAAAGGTAAGAGTAATGCATCATTCGTTACTGTAAAGGGTCTACTTTTATTTGTGTGCACTCACAATATCAACAAAACGTTGTGGTTTTATAAAATAAAGAAAACAAACATGATGCGCTTTCTGCCGTCTCGTCTTGAACAGGAGCGCTTCATGTTAATGAACCGAAACTCAGCGAATACATGCCTCACAGACATGATAAATATATCTATAGAAAGTTTTAAATTACTACTTAACGAAATAAAACAAATCAAAAACAAAAACTCTTTCATTATAATCATAATCCGTAAAGATGCACTTCTCTCTAAAGGCGCTTTTTTTACTCTTTGTACAGCAGTTATTGTTCATTCTAAATACATTTTATAATGTAGAATACGTGTTACATAAATACATGAAATGTAGAAGATATAAAAAAGTGCTCGTGGCTCGTCTGCCAGTGGGTGCCCCCCCACGTATAAAAGTGAAACTCCGCCTATGATTGTGCTGTTACTCCTTTCGAGCCGAAGTTCACAAAATTGGGTGTTATTTATGGGGAGTAGAATTATTTATTTATTTCAATGAATGTAATCGATTAGATATCATAATATTTAGGCTATAATAATATAAATCAGGTTGGTTTGTACTGCTGACATATGTAAATGATATGCGTGCGGCCCGCGAGACTTGCACTTGGACCATAGTGCGGCCCGGTAGAAAAAAAGGTTGAAAACCACTGGGCTAAGGGGTAGAATTGGGATTGGGCCTTAGTGTGCTAAATCTCAAACTCTTTCTTTCTCTCAGCCTCTCTTTGCTTGAACTCAGAATCTAGAGGGTACGTTCTGTGATCTGAAAAAGAATTGCTTGGTTTCTCCACTGATAATTTGTGTTATGAGACATGCAGAATCTGAGCTGAACTGAGGCTGATCTGACAGGTCTCTGTGGACCAAGGTGTATAGATCAGTTTCAGGTGAAAATGTCACAGAACATTGCTCTGTTTTTTCTCATTAGGGTCTCATTCACTATCTGTGCTCATGTATAAATTGGGTTGCATAGAAATTTGGGAGGGGGGGGGGGGGGGATGCAACAATTTCTTTATGCTAATAACTTTTGAACCAAAAGGCACAAAATGAAAATTATTTTTTCCTCTGAATCCTTGGGTCATGCCGAGTCGAATGAACACCAAAAATCGCAAGGTTTAGCTTTTTCGCTGTTTTTAATTGTTCGTAAAACTTACTTTGTCGAACTCATCCTAGATGGTTTGTCTGATTCTCACCAAAATTGGCTCAGATCATCTTCAGACCATGCTGGCAAAAAGTTATGGAATTCAAGTTGATTCGTTCCACTGTTCTCGAATAACGCATGGAGAAATTCTACGAAAAGCACGTAAAAATGGATGTGAGGCTCTATCTCCGCAACGGTTTGGCGTAGTGAGACCAAACTTGGTGTGTGCTATAACAAGCACAACCTGAGACGACCTGCAGTGTTTCGGCGCAGTGCCCCCTAGTGGTCAGGAGATATGAAAAATGCATATTTTTGCTTATAACTTCTGAATGGTTTGGCCAAAATTCACACA
>NW_015548403.1:4028-26021 GCF_001515605.1 Sinocyclocheilus anshuiensis
CGAGAAATTCTTTTTTGTCAATATCGCACACCCCTACTGTAAACCTACTTTTTCGAACTCCTCCTCAAGCCTTCGTCCAATTTTCACCAAAATCGAGTCAAATCATCTTCAGACTGTGCTGACAAAATGATATGGATTTCGTGTTGATAGACGAAACCGTTTTCATACAGCGCTGCTACAAATTGTAGTTATGGTGCCAAAATGACTCTAAGGCTATATCTCTTCAAAGCTTTGACATAATGACAACAAACCTTGTATGTGCCATTGTCACCTCACACAGAACACACCAAAACGATTTGATTGCAGCGCCACCTGTTGGTCAAAACTGATAAGCCATTTAATCATATTACTAGTGGTTGTATTTATGATTTTTCAGCCATTTCACGAAACCGTTTTCGTACAGCGCTGCTACAAATTTTAGGCATGGTGCCAAAATGACTCTAAGGCTATATCTCTTCAAAGCTTTGACATAATGACAACAAACTTTGTGTGTGCCATTGTCACCTCACACAGAACACACCAAAATGATTTGATTACAGCGCCACCCGTTGGTCAAGAGTTATAAACCATTGATTCATTATTAATTATGAAATTTAAAAAAATGCTAATAACTTTTGATTGCATTAGCCTATTGCAATGAAATTGATATCAAAATATTCCGTGGCTTATGCCTACAACATAGATATCAAATATGCCAGAGTAAGCTGAACTTCCTGTCCGCCATTTTTATTTATATTGAAAACCTACTTTTTTTAACTCCTCGCCACTTGTTGGTCCGATTTTCACCAAAATCGAGTCAGATGATCTTCAGACTGTGATGACAAAGAGTTATGGATTTCGTGTCGATAAACTAAACCGTTTTTGTACAGCGCCACTACAAATTTTAGGCATAGTGCCAAACTGCATCTGAGGCTGTATCTCTGCAAATATTTGACATATTGACACCAAACTTTGTAAGTGCATTTGTCACCTCACACTGACCATGTCACATTAATTTGGTAACAGCGCCACCTATTGGTCAAAAGTGATAAGCCAATAAATCATATCACTAATGGTTGTATTTATGATTCTTCAGCCATTTCAATTACAATCATCCTAAAATTGCTTTTATTACTCGTTGCATTTGGTCTGATGCACCATGCCATGCTTAGCTTCTCAATTTGCCTGTGGAGTGCTTGGCCCCGTGATTGCTGCTTGCAGCTATATTCTTTTATTGTCACTAATTAAATTAAAAATGTTCTGGAAAATGATGATCACTGAAAAAGAGAGGGAACCCTGACACAGCCAAGTCCTGTTTAATAGCTCTTGCTGTGTTTGTGTAATCGGTGCCCAAGAAAGCTAATGTTTTTTCCTCACTGTTGTTTGACCGGCCTTCTCTGGACTGTGTCTAATGTATGAAGAGCTCTTGGCGGTTAGGAAGAACCAATGTGTTTTTTTCCCCATAGTTAATTTTTTTCTACCATTAATGGCTGCTGTTTATATTCTGGTTTGAAGATTAGTATCAGTGTTGGGAATCTACTTGATGTGCTGCAGTTTCCACACAGCAAAGCTAAAGTTTTATAGATATGACCACCAAATAAACCTTTTTTTATCCATTTCTAGACTATATATTATATTTTTTATTTATTTAGAATATACTAGTGGATGACCAAGTTTTGCAGTATATCAATGCCGATGTGTAGACACTACATGTAGACACTATTATAATTCACAATTTCTTTTGTCCATTTATAGTGGAATGAGGCGTTTTTGTTTCGAGCGTGAGGATGCTCATGCAAGTGAGGTCCATAAAGAAATCATTTATAAATGTATATGAACTCAAAGCCCAGGCCTGAATTCCATTGAACCTTTGGGATGAATTGGAACTGTAAGCTAGACCCCATCACCCAACATCAACGTATGACCTTTCTGAAAGAGAACAAATCCCTCCATCCACATTTCAACATCTTTCCAGAAAAGTAGAAGCTGTTATAGAAGCAAAAAGGGGAAAACTCCTTATTAATGCTCATGGGTTTGAAATGAAATAGTAAACAAGCAAAAATGGATGTGGTGTGTGGGTGTGGATATACTTTTGGCCACTTTTGACATATATATATTTATTTATTTATTTGTAATTTTATTTAAATCCAAAATACAATTTATATACAATAAATGCAGAATATTGACAAAATGAACGTTTTAATTTTACACAATATTTCTGCAAAAATTCACTCTAAAATATTAGACTACTGGACATTTACATTTCAGTCTAATTTCAGTTAATTGGTCGTTACAGTTATTGGCCAGTGCTGATAAAGTGAAAATATTAAAATGTCGTCTAATGCATTGCCTATCACTAGAATTTCCACGCGAGAACAGCAGATTAGTGTTGTTATACCTTGTTACCCATGTATATATGTGTAAAGCTTGTCCTTTTTATGCAGTAACCAAAAGATTGTTTTCTCATTTAGATTGGTCTACACTGATGTCATGGATTTACACTTGCTTATGTAGTTTTTCCCCTTCTGATTATATGAAGCTCAGTACAGACGTCTCTTCAAACCTATAGTTGAAATTCAGCAGTAGACATTTTGCTAATCTCGGTTCATTTCTCCTCATATATGGACTCAGAAATGCTGACACAACCTTTGTGTATTAGTTAGATTAAAACTGCTTTACACTGACAAGAACCGAGGCTAAACCACAGACAGCCATTATTGATGCTTACAATGATAGGAGCTTGTAGTTTCAGCATTTGCCATTTTCTCACAATGCTGCTCTTAAGAGCTTTTCTGTGAGAGGAAGAGACTCAATAGAAAAGCGTTCAACTTGGCTGTCCAGTTACAGTTGTTTAACAGTGTGCAAATTTGATTACTTATTTGTTTATTTACTGCTAACTAGAGATCGACCGATATATCGATTTACCGATATTTTAGCATTTTACAATAATCGGATATCGGTTTTGTAATATCGGATTCACCAATAAACGCCGCCATCTTGTGGATGTTTTGAGAATGCTAACCTCTGTTTTGTTTCCTCTTTACATCATTTGGGAAATTCATTACCCCTCTCTCTCTTTGTTTCAGTCAACACATATTTCTTCATGGTACAGGCTCAGGGTATCATGTTACGAGACAATGTGCGGACAATTGGTCACATGATCAGGCTATACACCAATAAGAACAGTACTCTGAACGGCACAGGTAAGAGTGAACGTCTCTTCATCTTAACATTGACCAGACTGATCTTTGAACTAAACACTATTGCAAAGGCCTGGTATACTTAAATTTTTATGTAGCACACCGTTAAACGTGCAAGTCTTTCAAAGTGTACACTATTAACCGTAAGCGTGGATGGACATGTTTGACAAGTGCACACTACCTAGTGGACTTTTGTTTTTGAGAGCACTGCTGTCCACACGGATACAAAAATCAATGAAAATCATGACAGAAACTACACCATGCTGACTGTTAATGAGCCGGAAGGGAAGTGTACTTTAAGCTTAATAGATCCTGTTTCTTGGCTTCAAAGTAAACGTGAAATCAATTTGACCTTATTTTCTCACTTAATGAATATCCCTGGTCTCACTGTGAACTATTCATCAATGTTGTTCCACTGCAAAAAAAATAAATACATAAATTTAATAACTTGGTATTCTTCTAAAACAAAAATTCTCTGGTGTCATAGACCGTACAGGCTGTTAAATGATCTTAACCAATAGCCAAAGAGCTCTTTAGACACTCTTATTCAGTCTCTGGCTTGATTCTTTTTTCACCGTCCAATCAATTCCCATTGGATAAAATCAAGTTAGGGCTGTGTTATTGGCATTTACTACACAGAGCCGTAGTTCACTGACAAGCTACACAAAATCGTGTTCAAAATCGCAGGCGATTCATTGCCGAGCATTTTTTCTCATCGAATACCATGTCACTGAAAAATAATTCACACTATGAAAATAAACTGGGAATAGCAATTCACATTGACTTTAATGTATATCTGTCTGTCTTTGTTGTAACAGATTATCCAGATGGAAATAACTCTAGTGAGTATATCGCTCAGCCAACCACATACCTCCCTGAGAACTTCACATATGCTCAGAACCTGCCCTGTCCCGAAAGGTTACCTTCTATGAGTAAGTTAAACAATGCATTTGTTTATTTGACTCAGAAATTCTTTGAATATAGTTTGGTGTTGCTAAGCTAATGATGCAATATTCAAATAAGTATACAAATACGCTAAAGGGCACACATTCTGGGTAAACTAGTTTGCTTGAATTAAACTGACCTTTTTGACTCTGAAATCGCATGCTTTCCTACTATATAGTAGATACAAACAGTATATGAAAAGACTAGTCTGTCTGAATTCACAGAATTCATAAAACAGTTTACAAAAAGTACTCAAATGATTACTATTACTATTTCTGATGAGATTTTGAAGTGTGCATCCAGTGGACACTTTACTATCCCATGAGGCCACAGAGAAGCGACGCAACTGACGTTTGTAGGTCACATGACGATGACAGCATGATGAATGTAGTATGTCTAGATTACATGCATGCTATATAGAACATCCTTTTTTAACAATCTTGAATTAATTACTTATTTATAGAAGTACCTACTCTGAGAACATGTGATTTCGGACCAACTTCTGTCTTTTCAGTATTGACATTTTTCATATTTCATTCGCCGTAAATGTGTTTTTTTTTTGTTTTTTTTTCCACTAAACTTGGTGCAGTTCATTATGGTATTGCCTTTCCTGTGAAGGATAAATCTGGTGCTCCTTTAGCTTTTGGCCAAAAGAAGGCATTATAAAGAGTCTTAAAAGGCAGCATAAAATGGCCTTTGTTTGTTGCATGTTGCCTCCCTAAAATCTCTCTATCCAATGAGCTTAATCTAGACTTCTCAGGTTTAAAATGCTCTGTATCTCATTTGTCTCAGTGTGAGGCACACTCACTTTTCATGCAAAAAAAAAAAGGCTTACTGATGTGGAGCTTTTTCAGCTTTGCCAGTTACAAGGAAATTTTATTCTCAATTTCTTTGCAAGTAACACCTGTTTTTGCTGTTTCTTGCTGTTGTATATTTCCTTGCAGAGGGTCAGATGGAAGTGAACATGACAGAGGTTCCTATGGAGGAAATCGAACTGAGGCTCAAAAATCTGGACATTCGATTTGGAGGCCACTGGAAGCCCAAAGATTGCAAACCACGCTGGAAGGTGTGTCACAGTCACGATTACATATTCAAAAAAAGGTCATTCAGGACATCAGCATGACTGGTTTTGTGGTTTTCTCTCTTGCTCTTTCTCAGGTGGCCATTTTAATCCCCTTTAGGAATCGCCATGAGCATCTTCCGATTCTCTTTCAGCACCTCGCCCCTATGCTTCAGCGCCAACGCTTGCAGTTTGCCTTTTATGCCATTGAACAGGTGTGCACGTACACTGTTTGATGCGATACCGCCATCCACTGATGGTCTACTTAGTAGTTTGTATTTGACCTCAGAGTGCCAGTATCATGTACCGATGATTGAGAAAATCAATCAACAATCATACATTTTTCAATCATGTGTTTATATGCTTTCAGACAGGTACTCAGCCGTTTAACCGTGCCATGCTGTTTAACGTGGGCTTTAAAGAGGCCATGAAAGACCTGGACTGGGACTGTGTGGTGTTTCACGACGTCGATCACATCCCAGAAAACGACCGTAATTATTACGGTTGTGGTCAGATGCCTCGACACTTCGCCGCCAAGCTTGACAAGTACATGTACATGTAAGTTATCAGAAAGCACTGATGCAGTTTTACTTTATTCTCTTTTTTATTTCATTAATTTACCCTCCCTTTTTTGTCATTTTTCTGATTGTTTAATGTTTATTTTCCTTATTGCCCAGCTCTTGGTGTTACAGATTTTGAATGCAGCTAAGTTGAGTTCAGTTTGTTTTCAAAGTGCGTATTTTAAACAATTTGAGGCTTGTGTTTTAAACGAGTCTAGTGTTATAGAGCACACATTGCCATGTTTAGGTTGTGTGTGTGAGTGTATAAACTGTTATGACGTTATCCACCGCCTGTAGACCCTTGCAGATCCTAATGTATATAACCAGTGTTTGTGTTTAGTTAGTTGGTTGGAGTGATTGTTGTGAGGTGCTATCTTTCTCATTTAATCTAAAATGAACCTATTCACTGAACCAAAGAGAAAAAAAAAATCTGTAATTTTCTAATTCATTCAACCAAAAACGGCATACATTTCAAAAACCTGTTGAAAATATAGTCAAGTATGTTTAAAGCTTAACCTTTAATGCCACCAAATAATGTGTTAAAATAGAGTTTCTCACTTTAATCTCGTTGCTTGCAAAAATAAATTGAATTAGTTAAGACAAAACTACAACCATGCTATACTTGTGCTGTTGAATATTCAGGGTAAATTTGCATTGATTTGAATGTGCTTTTTATTTGGCTATTGTGTTTCTCAAAGAAAAAGAGTGTGCCATTAAGCTTGTTTGGCCATCCTTGTCTCCATGCTTTCATGCCATAGTTGAGACTCTTTTTCTTTTTTTTTAACATTTTAAAGAAATGTTGAAACATTTCACTTTTCCTCATTCATCCAATCCATAATGTCTGTCTAAACCATTTTGATGGGCTTCAAGAAACCTAATGCAGGGTTTCCCATACATTGGTTTATTTGTGGCGGCCCATAGATTTTCCAAAAGACTTTGACTTCGTGGAATATACATGAGTACTGCACGTTTCAAAATCAAAACGTGGCACGGGTTATTTTATATAAATGTATCTTTAAAGGGAACCGATTGTCTTCAGAAAAGTTTTGATGTCATTTTCATTTCATCTTTCCTATAATGCCTTAAGTAGCGTTCATGAGCGCAGCTCTGCTTTGATTACAGCCGTTACCGGGGAAACCTCTATTTCTGCCGCTCCTAAAGCGCCTCCTGCTGGCAGAGAATGAATTTGTACTTTCAATAAGCCCGTCTGCTGTTTTATATTTACATTATATACATATATATTTCCCCCCGGGGGAAGTGCCGCCACACATAGAGTGTAAGTCTGTGGAAAACACTGCTAATGTGTCATTTTGTAGATTTTAAGGACCTGCAGAGTCCTACAGTTCCTTAAGTTCACGTCCTGCTGTATTGTATCTGCGTATCACATGTTTGTTAAAGTAAATGCAAGGGTATGGTTCATACTCACTTTTTTTCCTTTTTTTTCCCTCACAGCAGTTCATAGAACTCTGATGTTAGGTAGGACTGAAAGGCTTTAGGGGCATGCAGATTTTAGGGCTCTTTGTTATGCAGATTATGTCATTTGTGTAATGAGGTGTAAACACAGCTCTAATTGCTTCTCAAAAGTGTTTGAGGTAGTTGGAGAATTTACCCTTATTTTGCATGTGACCAAGGACTGATTAAAGACCCCGTGGTGCAGCTTTGCTTTGGTTGAGTTTGAAAGGACGGTTGTTCATTTCTGGTTGAAACCAAAACTGTTTTGCGGAAACTGCAAGGAAGTAACTGTGTGCTGTACATCCTTGTCGCCTTGTGAAGTAGTCTGACAGTCTGTACTATTAAAAGACTTTTTTGTTGCCTATTGCTTTCAAGTGATTCCTGATGGTAAGGTTTATGTTTCTTCTTTTTATTTTCCCCGTTTCCTTTTTTTTAAAGAATGTTTTACAAATGATGGCATATTTGTAGTTTAGTTTGCTAAGTGTTGAGTGTTTGTGTTTTCAGTCTTCCCTATAATGAGTTTTTTGGTGGAGTCAGTGGACTTACTGTCGAACAATTCCTCAAGATCAATGGCTTTCCTAATGCATTCTGGGGCTGGGGCGGAGAGGACGATGACCTCTGGAACAGGTCAGTTTTGTTTAATTAGTAGTATGTGTGTATTCCTGAGACCAGCATAACAAGTATTTCATAACTATCCAGTTACTTTTGTATAACGAACAGTTCACCATGATGCTGTGTGTGACTGAAGTATGTTATCATAAACAAATAGATGTATGTGTAACACAAATGTGTGTGTGGGTGGGTTTCTTGTTCTCAGGGTTCATTACGCAGGTTTCAGTGTGACCAGGCCAGAAGGTGATATTGGGAAATACAAATCTATCCCCCATCACCACAGAGGAGAGGTGCAGTTCCTGGGGAGGTCAGTGTGCACACATACGTGAACACTAGTGGTGGGTTATACGTGCAGAAATTTGTACTAATATATTAACTAATGTACATTGCTGTTGAGATAAGAGTATGTTTGTACTCATATTCATGGCACTAGTCCAGGTTTGGCTCAACCATGCAAAAGACACACATCTTATGTCTTAGATAGTCAGAGTTTAGAAGTTGCTTTTGGAAGGGTTGGATTTAAAACATTTCAGTTGATTCTTTCAATCAAAAAGAATCGATGCATTAAACGATGCATTAAATTGATGGCACAGATTTATACTTTGTTAGAAAAATATATTTCAAATAAATGCTATTTCTATTAACTTTTTAAATAATCCTGAAAAGAAGTATATTATGATTTCCACAAAATATTAAGCATTTAATTAACTGTATATTGTTTTCATATCAGCATATTAGAATGATGTCTGAAGGATTCTCAAGGAAAAGCTTCTTAAATTTTTATATTATTTTACAATATTACTGTTTTCACTGTGTTTTTAATCAAATAAATGCAGCCTTGTTTAAAAAAAGAGACTTCTTTAAAAAAATGTTTCTAAAAAATCCAACAAACCACAAACGTTTGAACAGTAGTGTAATGTTATTCAGTTATCCCAAATTATGTCCAAAATAGAAGCCTTTTTTTGTACAGGCATTGTAGTAACATCAAAACAGATGTATTAGAAATAAGTCTTAATTAAAAAGTACTGTTATTACAAAAGATAATATTATTACCTTTTTTTTTTTTTCCAAACAGAAAATTAGTCTAGTCTTTTCCATTGTTTCTGAAGCAAACCTTTCCATTCTATTTCTTTTTGTGCCAATTTAATGTTTTCTATGAAATTTTTGATGACATAGGAGACTTTTGTTGGCTAGGTTTTGTTACTAATTCCAGCTGCACTGTCAATCCAAATGTTATTTCTTCTTTTTTCTTTTTTTAACATTGTTTATTGGGTTTTTCCAAGTTAAACACAACATATTAAATACAGAATAATCTGAATAGATCATTCCAAATGTTATTTCTCAAGGTAATTCATTCAGTGCGATTGCTTCTCTCTACGTGTCTTCAGTCTCCCTTGCAGGGTGGAAATGTGTAGATTTGCAGGGTGGAAAATGGCTTTCTTGTCACTGCACTGTTCAATCTTTACCTCTGACCTGCTTACACTTGACCTGACCTTAAACAAAAGTTGTATTCATCTGTTTCTGTGTAACCCAGAGTGGATTGACCTACGTGTGACAAAAACATATTTGCGGTCATACATGTATAGATCGTTGCATATTGTAACAGATTATCTCAAGGACACACTACCCCCTGGTTCATCTCGCCCTCCCCTCAGGTATAAGTTGCTGAGGTACTCTAAAGAACGACAGCATCTGGACGGCTTGAACAATCTGCAGTACTCTCCGGAGATCTCTCTGAGCAGCCTGTATAAGAACATCACGGTCAATCTGAATCCCGAGCTAGCCCCCATAGCAGAGTACTGAGTCAAAAAAATGTGATGTATCGATGCCAAATGCCCTTAAAAACAGGAGCGAGGAGGGCAGAGGCCTGTCTAATGCACAGTTAGTTGCGTGACGTGAGTGTGCGTATGTACTGGATCATATCTGTGAAAGTGTATTAGCGTGACTGCGTGCGTTTAATTGCATGTTCCTATGTCCATGCTGGCTTTAGCGAATCAGATCACAACACATTTCAAAAAAGGTGGGGAGTGCCAGCGTCAACAAATCAGATGTTTACTGCGAAGCCTTAATTGACTTTTGTAGGCTATCAAACTCTGTAGATCCAGTCATCTGTGCTTACATTGTAGAAAGCTTGGTTTTACATTGCAACAGCACTCTTGATGCCAATAGACGTTTTGTCATGTTCTGTTAGTATAATTTTTTTTATACATACGTCGTTTTTTTTTTTTTAAAGAGACGATTGTTTAGAAGACGTCAATGCAGTTTAAATGGATATTTCAAATCTGTCCTTCACTTCAGATCGTTTTGTTCTTGTATTACGATATACATTTCACCTTGGTGGTGTGTTACGGGTTTTGTTTCCCCAAATCCCATGGCTATACAGAAGGCTGTGACAAGTTGCATGCATGACCCAGACTCCCCTGTAAATATCTGGCCTTTTTTAACTATGCTTTAGCTTTGTCCCCCAAAAGACGCCTGTGATTCCAGTGGAAACACTCTTCTTTTTGGCAGCTATTTGTTGTTTTGGATTTCTGTTAATTTTATTCATTTTTAATATATATATTTTTTTATCTTCAATGGTTTGGGACACATGACCAATGGACAAAAATATCAGCGATGACTATAGAATGCAGGAAAACTAATCAAAAATGACATACATATATCAGTACTTGCTGCATGCCTTAATTTATTTTTTGTTACGCGAATATTTTGTTTCTTAAACTTTTATTTTTAGTCATATTGAATGTTTTTTTTTTTTTAGTTAAGACAAAACTACAACCATGCTATACTTGTGCTGTTGAATATTCAGGGTAAATTTGCATTGATTTGAATGTGCTTTTTATTTGGCTATTGTGTTTCTCAAAGAAAAAGAGTGTGCCATTAAGCTTGTTTGGCCATCCTTGTCTCCATGCTTTCATGCCATAGTTGAGACTCTTTTTCTTTTTTTTTAACATTTTAAAGAAATGTTGAAACATTTCACTTTTCCTCATTCATCCAATCCATAATGTCTGTCTAAACCATTTTGATGGGCTTCAAGAAACCTAATGCAGGGTTTCCCATACATTGGTTTATTTGTGGCGGCCCATAGATTTTCCAAAAGACTTTGACTTCGTGGAATATACATGAGTACTGCACGTTTCAAAATCAAAACGTGGCACGGGTTATTTTATATAAATGTATCTTTAAAGGGAACCGATTGTCTTCAGAAAAGTTTTGATGTCATTTTCATTTCATCTTTCCTATAATGCCTTAAGTAGCGTTCATGAGCGCAGCTCTGCTTTGATTACAGCCGTTACCGGGGAAACCTCTATTTCTGCCGCTCCTAAAGCGCCTCCTGCTGGCAGAGAATGAATGTGCATTTTCAATAAGCCCGTCTTATTTGTGCAGTTTACATTATATACATATATATTTCCCCCCGGGGGAAGTGCCGCCACACATAGAGTGTAAGTCTGTGGAAAACACTGCTAATGTGTCATTTTGTAGATTTTAAGGACCTGCAGAGTCCTACAGTTCCTTAAGTTCACGTCCTGCTGTATTGTATCTGCGTATCACATGTTTGTTAAAGTAAATGCAAGGGTATGGTTCATACTCACTTTTTTTCCTTTTTTTTCCCTCACAGCAGTTCATAGAACTCTGATGTTAGGTAGGACTGAAAGGCTTTAGGGGCATGCAGATTTTAGGGCTCTTTGTTATGCAGATTATGTCATTTGTGTAATGAGGTGTAAACACAGCTCTAATTGCTTCTCAAAAGTGTTTGAGGTAGTTGGAGAATTTACCCTTATTTTGCATGTGACCAAGGACTGATTAAAGACCCCGTGGTGCAGCTTTGCTTTGGTTGAGTTTGAAAGGACGGTTGTTCATTTCTGGTTGAAACCAAAACTGTTTTGCGGAAACTGCAAGGAAGTAACTGTGTGCTGTACATCCTTGTCGCCTTGTGAAGTAGTCTGACAGTCTGTACTATTAAAAGACTTTTTTGTTGCCTATTGCTTTCAAGTGATTCCTGATGGTAAGGTTTATGTTTCTTCTTTTTATTTTCCCCGTTTCCTTTTTTTTAAAGAATGTTTTACAAATGATGGCATATTTGTAGTTTAGTTTGCTAAGTGTTGAGTGTTTGTGTTTTCAGTCTTCCCTATAATGAGTTTTTTGGTGGAGTCAGTGGACTTACTGTCGAACAATTCCTCAAGATCAATGGCTTTCCTAATGCATTCTGGGGCTGGGGCGGAGAGGACGATGACCTCTGGAACAGGTCAGTTTTGTTTAATTAGTAGTATGTGTGTATTCCTGAGACCAGCATAACAAGTATTTCATAACTATCCAGTTACTTTTGTATAACGAACAGTTCACCATGATGCTGTGTGTGACTGAAGTATGTTATCATAAACAAATAGATGTATGTGTAACACAAATGTGTGTGTGGGTGGGTTTCTTGTTCTCAGGGTTCATTACGCAGGTTTCAGTGTGACCAGGCCAGAAGGTGATATTGGGAAATACAAATCTATCCCCCATCACCACAGAGGAGAGGTGCAATTCCTGGGGAGGTCAGTGTGCACACATACGTGAACACTAGTGGTGGGTTATACGTGCAGAAATTTGTACTAATATATTAACTAATGTACATTGCTGTTGAGATAAGAGTATGTTTGTACTCATATTCATGGCACTAGTCCAGGTTTGGCTCAACCATGCAAAAGACACACATCTTATGTCTTAGATAGTCAGAGTTTAGAAGTTGCTTTTGGAAGGGTTGGATTTAAAACATTTCAGTTGATTCTTTCAATCAAAAAGAATCGATGCATTAAACGATGCATTAAATTGATGGCACAGATTTATACTTTGTTAGAAAAATATATTTCAAATAAATGCTATTTCTATTAACTTTTTAAATAATCCTGAAAAGAAGTATATTATGATTTCCACAAAATATTAAGCATTTAATTAACTGTATATTGTTTTCATATCAGCATATTAGAATGATGTCTGAAGGATTCTCAAGGAAAAGCTTCTTAAATTTTTATATTATTTTACAATATTACTGTTTTCACTGTGTTTTTAATCAAATAAATGCAGCCTTGTTTAAAAAAAGAGACTTCTTTAAAAAAATGTTTCTAAAAAATCCAACAAACCACAAACGTTTGAACAGTAGTGTAATGTTATTCAGTTATCCCAAATTATGTCCAAAATAGAAGCCTTTTTTTGTACAGGCATTGTAGTAACATCAAAACAGATGTATTAGAAATAAGTCTTAATTAAAAAGTACTGTTATTACAAAAGATAATATTATTACCTTTTTTTTTTTTTCCAAACAGAAAATTAGTCTAGTCTTTTCCATTGTTTCTGAAGCAAACCTTTCCATTCTATTTCTTTTTGTGCCAATTTAATGTTTTCTATGAAATTTTTGATGACATAGGAGACTTTTGTTGGCTAGGTTTTGTTACTAATTCCAGCTGCACTGTCAATCCAAATGTTATTTCTTCTTTTTTCTTTTTTTAACATTGTTTATTGGGTTTTTCCAAGTTAAACACAACATATTAAATACAGAATAATCTGAATAGATCATTCCAAATGTTATTTCTCAAGGTAATTCATTCAGTGCGATTGCTTCTCTCTACGTGTCTTCAGTCTCCCTTGCAGGGTGGAAATGTGTAGATTTGCAGGGTGGAAAATGGCTTTCTTGTCACTGCACTGTTCAATCTTTACCTCTGACCTGCTTACACTTGACCTGACCTTAAACAAAAGTTGTATTCATCTGTTTCTGTGTAACCCAGAGTGGATTGACCTACGTGTGACAAAAACATATTTGCGGTCATACATGTATAGATCGTTGCATATTGTAACAGATTATCTCAAGGACACACTAACCCCTGGTTCATCTCGCCCTCTCCTCAGGTATAAGTTGCTGAGGTACTCTAAAGAACGACAGCATCTGGACGGCTTGAACAATCTGCAGTACTCTCCGGAGATCTCTCTGAACAGCCTGTATAAGAACATCACGGTCAATCTGAATCCCGAGCTAGCCCCCATAGCAGAGTACTGAGTCAAAAAAATGTGATGTATCGATGCCAAATGCCCTTAAAAACAGGAGCGAGGAGGGCAGAGGCCTGTCTAATGCACAGTTAGTTGCGTGACGTGAGTGTGCGTATGTACTGGATCATATCTGTGAAAGTGTATTAGCGTGACTGCGTGCGTTTAATTGCATGTTCCTATGTCCATGCTGGCTTTAGCGAATCAGATCACAACACATTTCAAAAAAGGTGGGGAGTGCCAGCGTCAACAAATCAGATGTTTACTGCGAAGCCTTAATTGACTTTTGTAGGCTATCAAACTCTGTAGATCCAGTCATCTGTGCTTACATTGTAGAAAGCTTGGTTTTACATTGCAACAGCACTCTTGACGCCAATAGACGTTTTGTCATGTTCTGTTAGTATAATTTTTTTTATACATACGTCGTTTTTTTTTTTTTAAAGAGACGATTGTTTAGAAGACGTCAATGCAGTTTAAATGGATATTTCAAATCTGTCCTTCACTTCAGATCGTTTTGTTCTTGTATTACGATATACATTTCACCTTGGTGGTGTGTTACGGGTTTTGTTTCCCCAAATCCCATGGCTATACAGAAGGCTGTGACAAGTTGCATGCATGACCCAGACTCCCCTGTAAATATCTGGCCTTTTTTAACTATGCTTTAGCTTTGTCCCCCAAAAGACGCCTGTGATTCCAGTGGAAACACTCTTCTTTTTGGCAGCTATTTGTTGTTTTGGATTTCTGTTAATTTTATTCATTTTTAATATATATATTTTTTTATCTTCAATGGTTTGGGACACATGACCAATGGACAAAAATATCAGCGATGACTATAGAATGCAGGAAAACTAATCAAAAATGACATACATATATCAGTACTTGCTGCATGCCTTAATTTATTTTTTGTTACGCGAATATTTTGTTTCTTAAACTTTTATTTTTAGTCATATTGAATGTTTTTTTTTTTTTTGTCGTCTTCACTTTTGTTAATAGCATAATCATTCACATGTCTCGCTTTTAAAGTGCACTCCACGGTAGTGAAAGAAGATGTGATTGAAACGATAGCGAGGTGTTTACGAGACGCAGGAAGACCCTGGCGGTCAGTCGGGTTCGCAGCTGCTAAAGCCAAAACGCCCTTTGCAGGGTTTGGCGTGTGTCTCAACCTGTGTGTTTTTGTCTGTTTATGTGTGTAGTGAAGGACGGGGTGACGTTGCGCTCCGATAAGGCCGAGATGAGAGAGCGATGTCGCCGTTGCTCTTGAATGGCATCCGGAGTACACTTGGGCCATGACGACTTTATGCTGTTAAGTTTCGAGCATTACAAGCTGTTGGAAAACTTTTTGTTGGTCCATGTTTGCCTTTTGTATGTAATTTACATTTTTTGGAGTTGTCGATATAACATGTCGCATTTATTTTTTGTGTATATTTTAACTTATCATATAAATGTCCTAAAACTGCTGTTTCATATCCTCTCATGCTGTCTGTGTGTGTGTGTCCATTCGGAGAATTACACATTGAGGGCGAGATTGTGTCAGCAGCATAGTTTGCGACACAAACTGCGCTTTGTGACTCTTGAAGTTAAGACACTCACAGTTCACAGAAATGCTTCACTCCGCTCTTTCCATCTGCGTGTCTCTGAGGTGTGGTTGAGCCATGGCTTCTCTTTGGTCGTCCGATTGCTTTGTGGACGTCGTCTTAACACTAGTATGGTCTTCTCCCATTGATGGTGTCCCCGACGTGATCTCCAGTGCCCAGTCTGTTGTTTACAGTCTTTTCTTATACCATCAGACTTACAGTTGGGTCTGAAAAGACCTGTTTACTGTGGTTACGAGTTACAAAAAAACATTTGACCAATTCAGACTAGGAATCAAAGAATGCTGTCATATAATATACTGAATATGATATGGAGGCTACTGCTGCCAAAGTATGCTTTTCCTCTTCCTCGTCCCTTTCGCTCTCCTCATCTTTCAGCATTGTATAGTGAAATGTAGCTCTAGGACATCTGCTCAATCTAAATTTTTCGATCCAGTCTCACTGAGTGTGTTATTCAAGTGAGTTTGTGTGTATGTGGTATCACATTCATGTGCAGTCCAGTGTGAGAGGATTGCTGTAGAATGACGTGAAACGCAACTGAAAAACCCCTCATCTCCCTTTTCCGCCGCACAGGGCCAACAAATTAACATAAGCAATGTTGGCGGCAAGCTGTTGGTTTATGCCCTGTGTTCGTGTTGAAGCAGCCGGTGAGATATAAACACTTGATAGGTGTTGTTTAATGTAAAAATAGAGGCATTTTAGACTGGGTTTAGGCTTTTGAAGAGAGAAGTGTGGCTTATGAGCACTAGTTTCTAAAATGCTCAAATGAGTGTCATTCCGCCTCCACAGTGCACTGTTTTCTTGTTTTGCAGGCACTTTAATGGAGTAATGATTAGTGTTACGCTGCAATACGAAGTCAGATAGGCCTGTTACGAATTAATCATTAGCTTTTGCACACTAGCGAAATGGTTTTATTTGGAACACAGATTGGGACTGAAAGTTACACATTGTTCTTAAAGTAAGGTGGGTTGCAATATGAAAACTGAATGTTAAGTTGATTTTTATTTTACTTTTCTTTTTTTTTTTTTTTGTGGTGGTGTAATGCCCCGTTCCTGATATGAAGAGTGTGTTTGTGTGTGTGTGTGTGTTTTTTTTATTTGTATTTTTTTTATGTAAAACATACCGGTGAGACTGCTCTGGTGTGTTTGGATCTGGTGGTTAGTCAGTCGTAGCTTTTGAGAAGCTTTGTTCAGTGCTGTCTGCTAATTTAGATTCATTCTCATCTCATTTTTCACCCCAAACCCACCCCTCTCATAGCTGCCCCACCCTGTTCAGCTGTCTGAAAATATCCAGAAGAAATAATAGATAGAGAATTTTAAAAGATGATTTATTTACCATTACGGATCTGTAATGTGTAGAGTGTTACATTGTTGCAGTATTCATATTTGTGCCTTGATTTTTTTTTTAATTTTTCAATTTCGCATTGTTGAGATGTGCAGTGGGGTGCGTGTGGATGGTGTTTAAAAATTAAACTGGGTGCACATTTACATGTTCTTTTACTCAATTTTGTTTTTATTTCAAACTGGAGCTGTGACTTTAAAACTGAAATGTCTGCTGGTTGTTGAATGGGAACTGAAAAACATGAGGATCTTCTGCTGTGTTTGAGTTTCTCCGGTGTTGAGGGTCCACTTTAACTGTAACACCAGTACGAGAAGCAGAATGTCTTGAGATGCCAGCTGCTTTGACTGACATGTACAATCCTGGTTCCAGATTTTGTTTTGTTTTTGTTGTTGAACCAGTCTATTCACTGCGTTTCGCTCTGTAATGATCATTAAACGACTTTATAGTTGAAAACTTGTTCAGAGTCTGATCTCTTTAATTGGTCTGAGGGAGAACGGGTATAATCAAGGTCCAAAATTAACACTTGCCAAGCACCAAAATGCAAGTTAGAACTGGCTTTGGTGAATAACTGTAGCATAACACATGGTTTAAGTCGAAGTGAATAACTGTCAGATTCTTGATGATGCGATTAGTGTGTGTGAATCAAATATCTTACGTATACCATACAAATGATTTGGTAATGTGAATTAAAGCCTTTGTGTAATACATTATAAAGGTATTCATAATGTTGGTTATAATGCATTATATCTTTTCATAAATGCAAAATGCATTATATGATGGCATGTGTTTAATGCATTGTACTTTTTAAAGGTGTAACAATAAATAGATGTGTTTGTGTGGTAATGTACATAATGTATTATAACTTTGGTTACAATTATTCATGAGATAATACAATGCATCATAAGGTGCATCACAAGGCATAGTACTACTATTAAAATACATAATATTTGAAGTAAAGTGTTACCAATGATTTTAAAACAGATTTTTTAAATACATGAAAACTATTACAAAACAATGCAAAAAAAATAAAATAATGGCTAGTTAGTAATTTATATATATATATAAAGTTCACAATTTGTGTTTTTAATGTATTTTGAACACACAAATGCAGCTTTGGTGAGCATACGAGACTTCATTCAAAAACATTTAAAAATCGTAATGTTGTAAAGCACTTTTGGCAGGATATTGACTTTGTGAGTTTTAGCAATCAATCTGGCATTGCAAGGTGTGGCAAATTCTAAATCTTGGACCTTGGATGAAAAGTAATTTCTCTGTGTAGATTGTCGCTGTAGATCTGTTGTGTGCTGTCACTCATGTGCTTTGACGACCACAGCTGTTGTGGTGTAAGAGAAGGGGCTCAGAAGAAGAGCCAGAGTGTAATGACGATGCCCCTCTGCATGAGCCTCAAACACCACCTGCAAAAACGCCAAAGAACCACTGAGAAATACAAACCGTATCTGGAAGACTGTGTCTTTACATATGTGTATATCTGTCAGTGCCTGTGTGCTCAGTTTGTGTTGTCCTTGAATGCTCTGTCCTCTTATCTAAAACTGTCCATTACTGTGTGTCAATAGAAAACAAGATACAGGTTCTTAAATATTTACCTCCCCACAGTTAATATAGCTCTTGGTTCACATCCAAGACAATCATTCAGGGTTTTAATATACACATATTTGCTGCAAAAACAGCCTTATGCAAGTCTAGTAGGTAGCTGTTATAAATAATAATAATCAAAGTAGCCTCAGCTCATCCTAATGAGGGGACTATGTGCAGTCCTGTGGTTTAGGAGCCTTGATACAACAATAAACCATCACTTGGCAACCATTAAATGCTCATGTCAAAGTGCTACTTACATCGGCCAGCTGGTGGAAAGGTGTACGGCCCTCTGCTTTCCAGTAGGCTTTAGTGTCAAACTGCACCCGATACATGCCAGGAGTGAACTCCTGCTCGGTGATCAAGTTGTGCACCTCACCAGACATATCCACTTTCCTGTGTGAGAGGAAGAGCTCATTAATGATAATGGAACTGACAGGAAAGAGGAACCATGAGGATGTGACTAAAAATGAAGTGCAGAATAGAGAATAGAGCCGTTTGCCCTACAAAGACACAACCACAGTAATGCCAGCATTAAAACTGAAACTATTATTTTTTTTATACAAAAATAAATAATAAAAATGCTTTACTGTTTCCTATAAATTTGTATGATTTCAGGACAAATCATACTATTAATCAGTGTTATTTTAGTATCATTCATGTACTATAGTTTTTGTTAACATTTTTTTAATTAGATTGTATTTATATATTTTCTGTTCTCGCTTTAATTTTAAAGTTTTTGTAATTTTGTTGTAGTTTTAGTTTATTTACTTTGTTATTTTAGTACTTCAACAAACTAAACAAATAATGTCTTAACAACTAACTGAAATTTTTAACTTTTAACTTAACAATTTTTAATTATTTTATTTTTATTTTGGCCAGAGAGACCATTAGCCCATTTTAACAGTTCCGTATATATTGTCATTGAAGTATCAGGTAAATATTTGGCTTTATTGACTTATGCTTATCCATACAATTATTATAATCATCATATGATTCTTAATAATATTTATTAGAAAATCCTTCATGAATTGTTTTTTTACATTATTGTCGCATAGACCCGGGGTAACATGAATAGTGCAATGAATAAAGCATTGAATTGTAATATTTTATAAATCTCTGATTCAAAATGTCATTGCTGAGGTCAAATTGAGCCCAAACAGAATGAACATTAATACTGAATTACTAGATAGCGTTCACACTTAAAGTCATCCACTGGGATCTAATTAGCTGAGATGAAAAATCTGAAATGTTATTAACTAATGTTCAATATAATTATATACTTGAATCAAAGGTCTCTATAGAGTGTGACGGCTAATGTGATCTTACCCACTGGCAATCTTTTCCCATGTCCCACCTTGATCTTGGCGATAGACATCCAGAGCTACGTTTCCAGCGGGAGTCCCTTTCACAGCATCCAGGATCTTCACTCTCAGAGGGCAGAGAACATCTGAACCACCATGAAAAGCCTGGAACACAGTCAATGTGTATAGAAATGCTCCTTGTCCTGGAAATTGTGCTTGAAATGATCTTGTCTTAAGCTCAATCGCTTGTTGTATTCCTTATTAGTAAGGAAGCAGTATTACTGCTAAATAGAAATAATGGAAGCAGCTGTATCAGCTCTGAGCCGTTTGTTGGGTCAGTGACCATCTGGACGTACAGCTGTGTATATGTGTGTTTTCCAAGTATAGAGTTTACTGCAGCACTTTGTAGTATGGCAGAGTGCAGATAACATTGCGACCCATATGTCAGTCTGTCCAGCAACTGAAAGTACCTTGTCTCACCCAGAAGGGGCCAACTTAGGGGACATTTTAGCTTTCATATACATTTTATAGATTTTGTGTCACTGCCAAGTTAAAACCAGTTAAACTCTGCGGACCCGGATACGGGTCCAAAATGACGTTAAAAATGTTTATGCTTAATTTACATAGCCTTCCTTATATGGTATCAGCCCATATACAGTGGGTACGGAAAGTATTCAGACCCCCTTCAATTTTTCACTCTTTGTTATATTGCAGCCATTTGCTTTTGTGTTTATAGTAATATTTGAAAAGTATATCATGTTATTTATAAAGAATTACACTCATATTTTGTAGTTCAAAGGGTTTTCTTTACAATGAAGCCATTTTTTTTAATTTCCTCCATTGTATGTGTGCAGGGTAAACATTTGAATTTGAGTATGTTAAATTTAGGCGAAAATACCAAAAAACGCCCCGAGCTTAAGTGGTTAAATATAAAAGGTGCTGTAAGAGATTTCAGCCGGTTCAATTCACACACTCTCTCCAAAATTCACCCCTCCAAAGACCTGAACATGCAAAATCTAACAGAAAGCTATTCTGATTGGCTAGGTTTCTTATTCTTAAGAACCTAATCTGGAATTTATTTTTTTTTGCTGTATGCACAGCATACGGCTGACAGGCAGACAGGTGTGATATCTCTCAGATAATGGACACTTTTCACCGTTTCGTGATTCTCAGAAGCAGAAGCTGTCATAGTTGGGTAAACTTCTACAGTGCATTTCTATGACAAAAGAGTGAGGAAATATAGAGATTGGTCAAATTTGCCTTCCCTCACTCAGCCATTCTATTTAAAATGCTCACACAGCAGCATTAACTAGTTTTCTGCAATTTAATGCCAATACAACACAAAGCACTTAAAAAAAAAAATATATATAAAAAAACTTTAATAGATTTACGATGTTAATAATTATGGAAACACGTCAAGGGTCCATAGTGGCATTTTGGGGCATATATATATATGCAGTTTACACAGTTATAACTCTTCATGACATAATTCATGACATACAGAGAATGCATACAATAGCACTTGCTCTTAGCATCAAACAGATTGCTTTAATGAATTAAAAATATGTAAGTTTCTGTTATGTAACTCTATTCTATACAACAAGTAATTGAACTTACCACTGGTGCAGATCTACAGCAGGCAAACAGAGATGCAAGAAGCGCACAAATCACTGCTTTAGCCATGATAGAGCACAACTGCATGAGTTAACACCAAAAATGCCCTTTATACAGCTGCCGACCCTGTCATCAGGTGACTCGAGGGGTATCTGCGGTGTCCTGTTGACACAGTAAATAAACAGGGGAATCAGTAACTGCATACAATTTGGTTTATCCAGTGGAAACAATCAAGGGCACTTGCCCGTATATATTAAACAGCCCTCCTGTCCTTGGAATTTGTGCATTTCATGAATGTTAACTCCCAAATTTCCTCCACTCTGTGTGAGATCTGATTCATTGCTTGTTTACTTTCTGAGGACCTTAGTTCAGGCTCACTAGTGAACAATTTCTCGGCAACACAAATTTGAAGGGTCTGAGCTATTATTGACAGTTCAAAGAAAAGTGTACAGTTATCCCTTGAGAGGCGGGTACGTGCTTGTTTTTCACATATTTTCATGTGCTAGCTGTCTTGCTAAAGGCATGTAATCCCTAAGTGGAGAACAGCAGAATTCTTTTACTTGGGAATAGATTCATAACAGGCCCATGGTTGGGTCATACAGAAGTCATACAGTCTCATTATTGTTTTATTCTTCTAAACAAAATTTACATTATTTCGGCACAGCAAGGTGGAAAGGAAAAGGTATATATGTATATATATATATATATATATATATATGT
>NW_015548403.1:26215-31063 GCF_001515605.1 Sinocyclocheilus anshuiensis
TAAATTCTTTAAAAATCCTACAATGTGATTTTCTGGATTTTTTTTTCTCATTTTGTCTCTCATAGTTGAGGTATACCTATGATGAAAATTACAGGCCTCTCTCATCTTTTTAAGTGGGAGAACTTGCACAATTGGTGGCTGACTAAATACTTTTTTTCCCCACTGTATATATATATAAGTCGAACAGGCACTTTGTATCTGTGAAATGCTGGCTCAGTGGTGTCATGCACAGAAGGTGTGACTTGAGTTTATTAATGAAATTTGGATAATGCATGACCTTTGCCAGTGTTGGGGAAACTACTTTGAAACTACAAGCTAATATTGATTCAAAGTAAAACTAATAATAATAATAGTAATAAAAAAAACAAAACTAAACAAAAACCTATAAGCAAAAAGTAGTTAACTATATTGATATCCTTAAAGGGATAGTTCACCAAAAAATTCTGTGTAATTCTGTGTGAATTTGTGTAACGGTTGACGGTCCCCATTTACTTTTTTTTTTTTTTTTACTGAGGAGGTTATTGGGGACCATCAAATGTTTTGTAAAATATCTTCTTTTGTGTTAAGAATAAGAAAGAAATTCATACAGGTTTGGAACTTGAGGGTAAATGATGACAGAATTATCATTTTTGGGTGAACTATCCCTTTAAGGGGGCAAAAAAACAATGAATGTTATTAATGAATTCAGTTAGGTTGACAATATCAAGCTTGAATTTGTAAATACTAATTTCAACAAAATGTATAATTCACATAAGCAAGTCAATATACTGTGTGCACTAAAGTACAGTAAATGAACAGATTCACCAAAACAATTCCCTAGTTTGACTTACAGGATCCATCCAAATGAAGGGATTTACTATAATGAATCAGACCATCCACCTCTACCCTTCACAAAGACCATGCCACTCTCACACCACACATCATGTTCTCACGCAGTGAAAAAGACATTGTGGAGCAAAGAGGAATCTGACAACATGCCGGCAGACAAGACAGAGCAGGTTAATTTTGGTAGGAAACAAAGTCTCCCAGCTTTTTCAAATTCTGTCATTTTTTTAAAGAAATTAAAAGAATAAATACTGTTTTGTGGCTCTTGAATGTGCATTGACAGATCGCTGTAGTGCCGCAGGAGCTCTTTAAAAAAAAAAAAGCATCAATTTTTTTCTTTTCATGCTACTTGCTGAAACCTGCCTTACCACGCAGTCATAAATTTGCAACTAGCTTTCAACATGAGTCCTCATGCCACAGGGTATGAGCTGAAGAATGAGAATGACAATTCAGCGGAACCTTTTCAGCAAACATAAGACTGTCACTTATGTGATTTAAAACTATTTCAAGGAGTCCAATTCCCACGCTTTGCCCAATTCAAAATGGATGATGCCGTGAATCACTATTCTAAGAGCTTATTTGACAGTTTACTTTCATCCTGTTCAAACTTATCAGATCTGATTGTTTATCAGGAAGGACTGAAAAAGTATGAGTCAGACAAGCATCATATTCTTATAGTAAGTCGGCATATTCCTCTAAGGGTTAACAGTAAAACTGTCAAGCTGACAACACATGACTCACAACAGTAACAAATGAAAAACGAGATTCTGCAGAGCTAGAGCATTAAAGGACTTTATTATTATTGTCAAAAAATCCCCACGATTTAAGATTTCCATTAAGGCAGAGTAAATCACCACTGGATAATCACCAAAATCATCAGTATGTAATTAAACAAGAAAATAGATTAGTCAGTGTGTACAAAAGCACTTTTTGAAAATTAAAAAAGAAACAGAAAAATGTGATACATTTTGACAAACATTATATAGCATTATTATTATTATTATTATTATTATTATTTTAAGTTTACAAAAAGTTTTGGCCTTTGCCATTTTTATTGATGGTTAAAATAGAGAAATAACAATAAATTAATGAGAACAGCAGGAGGACAGGATCAGGATACAACATTAGTTGGATTAAAACTCTCACATCTTGTGTGAGCACCTGGAGCACATATTCAACTTTTGTTGAGGATTTCTTACTTTTCCTATGCTTATAGTTTCTTCCCACAGGCCATCTCCATCTGTAACACTTAGCTCACATACATAGTGTTCTTTACTGTTCACGTCTGTCCATGTGAATGCCAATGAACCTCAAGGCCCAAACAGTCCAGATGGTGTCTGCATAGACACTTCTCTCTGACTGAATGAACAGTGCAAGAGATGATCTGTTAGCGAGGACATTTATTGACAATTAGTAACTTCAGCTGAAGAAAAAGCGGCTGGATTTTCAAGTTGTGCTTCACAAGCGTGTTCTCCTTTTGTATGCGCTACTCTTTCTTTACATTCTCCGAGAGAGAAGCAGCGTTTTGCTTCAGGGTTAAATGTCTTTTGAACTTAAAAAAAAAAAAAAATCTTTGCTTTTGAGTCACTTTCTTCTTGTCATGCATTGACATCTTTTGACGGACAGACACTGGCTTGTCTCAAAGCCTAGTGAGCTGTCTAAGGGGGAGTTGTCTTCTATACCAGTGGCTCTCAATTCCAGTCCTCGCGACCCCCGGCTCTGCACGTTTTATTTATGTATTATGTATTATGTATTATGTTTCTCTAACCACTTCAGACGTTTGTTCTATTCGACCGTAAGTGCCCTGCGAAGTGGACATCACAGGATATTCCGCCATGATTCCAGTTCGAAGGGAGCGTATATGTTCCATTCAAAGGGCATTAAAGTGTGCGAGACGTGAATTTAAATTGTATTTATTTACAGAAGTATGTTATGTCACACTTCACACTTCTCTAGTAAGTTTCGTCTGTGTGTGAAGACGCTGCAGGCCATGGCGTAGCACAAATCCATGAATGAATGTTCTAAAGTGAAGTGAACTTAAATGGATTTCCCGTGCTCAGGGAGTAGGGAGCTGGTTATCTGTTAAATAAGAGAGACATGCAAAATGTGCAGAGGTGGGCGGGGGTCGCGAGGACTGGAATTGAGAACCGCTGTTCTATTCAGACATCAACCAATAAGGAACTCCATGAGTGATTAATCTGATGTTCTTCATAGACAGCAACAGCCACTCTTGTAGACATGCATTGTGCTTATCATGTTCATTTTGATGCTAGCATGTTCAAAAGCACAACAAATAAGCACAAAATATATACTACACAAAAATATTGGATGAAAATTAGAGGAATTATTCCATCAACACTGTTCTTATATTACTCACAGCACAGCCCTATCCAGTAAATTTCCGACAAGCTTTTACCAACATTATATCTAATATATTATAGACTACCGTTCAAAAGTTCAAAAAGGTCAGTAAGTTTATTTTAATAATTTTTTCTTCAGCAAGGATGCATTAAATTGATTAAAATTTACAGTAAAGACAATCTTTGTTTAAAAAAAAAACAAAAAGATTTCAAAATAATCTGTTCTTTTGAACTTTCTATTCATCAAATAATCCGAAAAAAATAATCAGTTTTCATTATTGATAATAACAAGAAATGTGTCCTGAGCATCAAATCTATCTATCTATCTATCTATCTATCTATCTATCTATCTATCCATCCATCCATCCATCCATCCATCCATCCATCCATCCATCCATCCATCCATCATCTTTTTTTCTCTCTCTTGAAAGGGGGTTAATTTTGTCCCCTGTCTTTGGGGCTTCTCTTCTTGGATCTTTTCATATCTATTTAGATGCCGCAGTATCTTTTACTTTAGGGTCCACTCCTTTAGTACCCAGCGTCTCAGATGGTATCTTCTTTTTCTTTTGTTTGCTCAGTGTTGGAACATCAGCAAGCAAGATTGGAGGTGTGCCAGTCACCCCTTGCATTGCGTTCTCATGAAATTGCATCGGCATTAGCAGTACACCGCCAGGCGATCCGATGGGAGATGAGACAGGGCTACATCCCATCGCAGCCTCCTGTTCCTGTCCTGCCGTTTGCAGCTGTATTGGCTGAATATCAGCTACAGGGGCTCCATTAATCACGTACATTGCTTGTTGTCCTCGGCTCAGAGACGCCTGTGAAACGTTTCCACCTTGGAGTATCAAACCTTCAGTCCCAGGTTTCCCATTTATTACATACAAACCCTGAGTGGGACTCTCAACAAAAACCGTGTTTGGAATGTGCTGCTCCACCAGGTAGAATAGAGGCTGCTGTTGCACAAAAAGCGTCTGGCTTGCTTTGGCACTTGGAAGCGTGGCTGATTTATTAACCGTCTCAACTTTGGTAACAGAGCTTTGCTGTACTTCCTGTGGAGGTGGGATGGTTTTGGTTATCTGGGTAGTGTTAGTGCTGATGGAGCTCTCGGTTTTGAAGCTGGTTTCATCCGATTTGACTACTTGCTCAGTTTTGGGAGGTGGTAAAGAAGGCTTTGGAGGATGGCATAGTTCCGCTAATGTAAGGAACTTTGACCCGAGGTTGTTAAGGAACTCCAGGTCATAGTCAGACTCAAGGAGGCTGCAACGACCAACAGAGCCAGCAGGGGTGCCTTGACCCTCGTACTCATACAACAGAAGACCGTCTGTCAGAGGAGGGTTCGCTGCAAGACAGCTTACTTTCTGCAATAAAGAATCAAATTAAAATTCTGTCTTAATTTATTCAGCCTCATGTCATTCCAAACCCTATATAACCCGTTTTGTTGAACACGAAGTTTGATTTATTAATTTTTTTAAGAATATCCTGCACTCTCAGAAAAAAAGGTACAAAAGCTGTCACTGGGGCAGTACCCTTCCTAAAGGTGTATCTTTGTACCCTTTTTACTCCTAAAGGATACATATTAGTACGTTGAAGTACATATTAGTACCTAAAGTGTACATATCAGTCCCTAAGTAGTACTTTTTAAAATGGTACCGCCTCCGTTTTA
>NW_015548403.1:31279-35084 GCF_001515605.1 Sinocyclocheilus anshuiensis
TTCCCATTTATTACATACAAACCCTGAGTGGGACTCTCAACAAAAACCGTGTTTGGAATGTGCTGCTCCACCAGGTAGAATAGAGGCTGCTGTTGCACAAAAAGCGTCTGGCTTGCTTTGGCACTTGGAAGCGTGGCTGATTTATTAACCGTCTCAACTTTGGTAACAGAGCTTTGCTGTACTTCCTGTGGAGGTGGGATGGTTTTGGTTATCTGGGTAGTGTTAGTGCTGATGGAGCTCTCGGTTTTGAAGCTGGTTTCATCCGATTTGACTACTTGCTCAGTTTTGGGAGGTGGTAAAGAAGGCTTTGGAGGATGGCATAGTTCCGCTAATGTAAGGAACTTTGACCCTAGGTTGTTCAGGAACTCCAGGTCATTGTCAGACTCAAGGAGGCTGCAACGACCAACAGAGCCAGCAGGGGTGCCTTGACCCTCGTACTCATACAACAGAAGACCGTCTGTCAGAGGAGGGTTCGCTGCAAGACAGCTTACTTTCTGCAATAAAGAATCAAATTAAAATTCTGTCTTCATTTATTCAGCCTCATGTCATTCCAAACCCTATATAACCCGTTTTGTTGAACACGAAGTTTGATTTATTTATTTTTTTAAGAATATCCTGCGCTCTCAGAAAAAAAGGTACAAAAGCTGTCACTGGGGCAGTACCCTTCCTAAAGGTGTATCTTTGTACCCTTTTTACTCCTAAAGGATACATATTAGTACTTTGAAGTACATATTAGTACCTAAAGTGTACATATCAGTCCCTAAGTAGTACTTTTTAAAATGGTACCGCCTCCGTTTTATTTCTTTCTTTATTTATTCGAGAGTGTGGCCACAATAAAAAGTAAACGAGGCTGGGGGTGTCAAACTGCAAAAAAATTAGCACCATAGTACCATAAAAGTATCATAAAAATGGTCAACATGATTTATATTCCAAGTCTTTCAAAGTCATAGATTTGTGTGATGAACAGACCAAAATTTAAGCATCATTTAAAGACAATCTTCCAGGCCATTGAGAGGTCAACCTCAAATACTGCCAACAGATCATTGATTCAGTGATTTGAAATCAAGAACCATTTGTTAATGAATCATTCAGATGTAAACTGGATCAACTGATTCATTGAAATGGGCTCGATTTAAAAGAACAATTTGTTCAAAAATTGGACATTACCATTTTCATTTATGTGCCAAGACGAACTTGGACGGATGTCAAGATGTTCATCAAATAACGATCAAAATTTTGATCTGTTCCTATAGCACAAAAGCTATTGTATTACTTCAGAAGACTTGGAATATGGTGCATAAGTTGTATGGACTACTTTTATGATATCATCATGGTGTTGATTTGTCTTTAGAGCTTGGCCAAGATCCCCTTTTGTGTTCCACAGAAGAAAGGCATACAAAGTCTTTGTATGTACTTAAATATGAATAAGTTGCTCAGAAAAAAAATGGTTAATCTCATACCTGAGAGAAGTATTCACTGAGAAAGGCATCTCTCACTGCCATATCCTCATAAATGTCTTGTTCTTCAAACGTGAGTGATGTAGAATAGAGAGCACTGCTGCGCTGGTTGGCTGTCGAAAGGGTGTTTCGTCGGTCCCGAAACCCTTTGCTGTCAGTTTCTGTAAACCCATCGTTAATTTCCTGGCTGAATGTTCTGCTGTCATGAGTGACACTTCCTTGAAAGGGCACTGAGGATACATTTTTGGATACATAGTTGGAAACTGTCCCATCCTGGAACAGTGGTTTTTGGTCTATTGCAGCAACAGGTCTGCTGAGAAGAGGAACCTCCTATAGTACATACAGAATCAAGTCCATATGTTGTAAAGCTGAAGTGTGTTTTATGATAAAAAAAAAATCAAGTTCTAATTGTAATTTGCATCTGAATAAATTTTTATTTATTTATTTATTTTTTACCTTGTCCTCTCCTATGCCTTCAGTGTGATATGCAATGAGAGATTCTTTAGCGTCAAAGGGCAAATCTGTGAATTCCCTCACAGTCCCACACTGGCAGAAGATTAGGAGGAAAGGTACCACTGAAAATGAAAGGTGCAAAGAATTTTATAAACTCTACGAGAATGTCAAGCTGTATGAATGTGTTGCGCACACAAATAACTTACACAGGAGCAAAACTGCGCCACTGAGGGAAAAGCCGAAGGCTGGTGTTCCTATTTTGAATGGGAAGCCATGTTGCGCAGCCACTTTTGGCCCACATGAGCCTTTTTTCTCACAGGTGCACACTTCTACCTCAAACTTTTGGCTGTCCGGACAGGCCAGACCCTGAGCATCAGAGACCTTCACTATCAGTTTGTACATGCCTGGCCACAAAGCCTCCAGTGCATGAAAGCTAACTGTTGTTCCTACAAATAAGAGAGAACTGCACTCTAGTAAATCATATAAATTGCATTTGCGTGTTAGTTGTATGTTTTAAGTGAATAAACCCGCTTCGTCTTTACCGTTTATAGGCACCATCTCCCATTGTCCCACACTCTCCTCTTCTATCAGAACAAACTGGTAAGGTGCGCCATTTGGATCAGCGTCCTCATCGAAAGCTGTGACATTTACCACTTTATTATTATCACAAGTTTGATGATAGGTGCTGGTCAGTGTGGGGCAGTGGTCATTTGAGTCCTCCACCTTTAATGCTATTGTCCCAGTAACTGTCTTAGCTGGTACATCTAAAAATGTTGAAAGAAAATATTAAGAGATTATAAAGAAAAACCTATCAACACAATTGATAGAATAAATGTTTGATGCCAAATGTTTTAAAACAGAGGTTTCAAGATAATAATACAAGTATCTAAATGTTATAAATATTAGTCTAAATAATAAAAAAATCTGAATATGATTCAATTAATATAATTAAATATGATAATTTAAATATATATTATTTTTTAAATATTAGATTAATTAAATATAAATATTATTGTAATGCAATGATTAATTGGTTTATCAAATCTAAATTGATCTTTATCCACCCCAAAATGAAAATTTAGTCATTAATCCCTTAGCCCCATGGGCGTTGCTAGGCCACTTTTAGGGGGGCTATAGCCCACCTAAAATGAGTACTCAGCCCCCCTAAAAATTTTGCGATCAGCTCCATAAACTGTACATGAATTCGTGATCGCCTCAGTCCCCTTTAAATTTCATATGAAAACAGCGGCAGACTTCGGCTCCTCCCTATGGGAAGCCACACAACCCAAAAGTGGGATGAAACCTGTCATCGGCGCGGCTCAATGGACCGAACTGCGCGACCGACTCGACAGCGCAGAGAGAACGTGTTTACTAGCGCCACCGAGCTGACAGCGCGGCGCTGATCAGTTACAACAGTGCAGCGCGAACATTGGGGACTGAGCCCCCTAAAATGAAAATCATAGAATCGCCCCTGCTTACCCCCATGTCGTTCCAAACCCGTAAAAGCTTCGTTCGTCTTTGGAACACAACTCAGTGGTTCAATCTGAATTTAATGAAGCGACGAGAACACATTTTCTGTGCAAAGAAAACAAAAACAACGACTTTATTCAACAATTCGTCTCCTCTACGTCAGCGTAGCGCCATTTTGGAGAATATCCGCTGGATGCAAATAGCGTACGTTGTTCTGTGTCAGCCGCGCCACAAGGATACACTGTTTTCATTCAAATCAAAGCGTAGAAAACGTATCCTTGTGGCACGGCTGACACAGAACAACGTACGCTATTTGCGTCCAGCGGATATTGGACTATTCTGACGACGTCTTTAAATACTTTTCTGGGCCTTGACAGTGTAATTTACTTGGCAGTCAATGGGACAGTCACAAGCCTCCCGGTTCC
>NW_015548403.1:35096-54242 GCF_001515605.1 Sinocyclocheilus anshuiensis
TCACAGCGTGAGTATAAGTAGTCATCAGATGCAGCGCATATTCAGCTTTTCGCTTCGGAGCCGAGCGATCACATCTTTCTGCTCCTGACGACTCTACTGAGAGAAGAAGACTGAACGAGTTCAGCGTGCTCTTGGAGAGCTCTTTGTGTTGGCGGTACGGAACTTCAGCGGTGGTGGTTTCCCGTGTCGAGTGGGTTGCACACATCAGGCTGCACTACCCCGTTTGTTCATCCAAAATATCTTAAATTGAGTTCCGAAGACGAACAAAGCTTTTATGGGTTTGGAACGACATGGGGGTAAGTGATTAATGACTACATTTTCATTTTGGGGTGGAGTAACCCTTTAATAAATAATAAATATTTAAATTATAATATTTAGATACTTTTACATTTACAAATTTGCAGCATATTAATTATTTACAGAAAAAATACCCATTTAACAAGCTCCCAAACTTACAGTCTGAAAACTTTCAAACGTCTTTCAAAATATTGTCTTTCAAAAGAACAATATTCATTTTGGTGTGTCAGGTTTTTTTTTTCTTTTTACAACTTGGATCAGTCAGGAAACATGAAAAACAATGCCTGCCTTGATTCATGCAGATAATCTTTGCAAAGTAGGTTCCATTGACCAAAAACTTTGATTCTCGATCAGGAGCCTTTGCCAGTTTAATCTCAGCGGTTTCTTCATCAATGGTTAGCCAGTTATCAGGATCATGACCTTTAGTGTACCTGGGTGTTCAATTAATGATGATAGATTATTAGGCCACTATATAAACAATGATAATTCAATCAATAATATGCATCAATAATAGCAATGATAGAAATCAATAATATCTATCATTATTTACAAATACAATAAATGAATATAATTCTATATATAAAAAGTAATGTAAAATCATTAATTAAATGATTAATATTGATATTCTGGCACACTTTATAATACAATCCATTACCTTGAAAAATTTATCAAAGCTCACCTCACATTTTCAGCTGGTTCTCCAGTGTCGCCATCCAAAGCAGCAAACGTTCCCAGCACTATTGGGAAATCTTCATTATCTGAATCTTCTGACACTGGGAAGTCTTTCAGAGAAGGTGAGAAGCTAGGACCATCGGGTTGGTTATTTACACTGATCTTAACTGGGTAACCTTTCCCAGTTGGTTTTTTATCAGGCTCAGATCCGGGTTTGCCAGAAGGTTTAGTACCAGGTTTTGTTCCAGGCTTGACACCAGGTGAGGGGCCGGGCTTGGTTCCAGGCTTAACTCCAGGCTTACCATCAGGTTTAAGCCCAACATCGCCACCTGCATCCACTCCGACATCCAGTCCAGCACCCAGATCCAATCCAGCATCCAGTCCAGCATCTACATTCAATCCAGCATCCAGTCCAGCACCTACATTCAATCCAGCATCCAAATCCACTCCTGCATCCAGTCCCGCATCTAGTCCCGCATCCAGTCCAGCATCCAGTCCTACTCCCAGACCTAAGCCTACTCCTAACCCCGCTCCCAAACCTGCTCCCACCCCGGCCCATGCTCCTATGCCCGCTCCAGCCCCTTCTAAAACCTTGTCCAGATTAACGTCCAGCTCTAAAGCACTTCCATTTATAAATGGAGCTACATTTGATATAACCAAACTGAGGTCCAATTCTTTTACCTTTTCAAAATCAGCAGGCTTCAGAAAAGCAGATAGACATGGAAAAAAAAGACAAAAAGTACATACATTTTTAATTTAGAAATAAAAAATATATCATAGAAGAGGTGTATTGAAGTCATGTTTGAATTGCATTTTTTTTAAATAAATGAAGTGTCAAGTAACTGACCTTTCAACAAATAATAAAATGTAAAAGGGTTATTATTCCCAAAGTAAAGAAAGAGCATTTACCTTGACAAGTTTTAGAATTCCCTCATTCGTTTTAGGGTCCGTTTCAATAGTGAAGAGATTGTCTTCATTTCCTTTATGAATGTCAAACACTGCTAGCCAGTTATCAGTGAATTCCAGATCCTTGTCCAAGGCTTTAATTCTCATGACAACCACATCAATCACTCCTTCATCAACACCGCCTGAATACTAACAGAGAAAAAGGCACTAACTGATAAATACAATCCCTACTATAGCAGCGAAAACATTTATGTGATTGAATAATCCTGCCGTTCACAGCCTGCAGGCAAGGATATTTTAAGATCTTACCTCTTCTTTCTCAAGAGTGGGAACATTGTCATTTATATCCAAAATATGAATTTGCACCATGCCTGTTCCTGTGTTGCCAGACGGAGCTCCGTTCATATCAACTCCCAGAACTATTAAAGTATATGTGTCGTGTCTCTGTAAAAGACATTTAGCCATAAACCCAGATTTACATGATCAGGTTGCATTTTTTTACGAACTTGTGAATGTCATGCATGCCCAGTTTTCACATCAGTTACCTCTCGATCCAGGGTTTTCTCCTGCACATAGACTATCCCAGTTGTTTTATCAATGGAAAACATATGTCCGGATTCTGCTGGGGTTTGTCTTAATAAACTATATGCTATTTTGGAATTGATAGTGTCCGGCTCATCCGCGTCAGTAGCTACTATCCGCATGACAGGGTTTCCTATAGTTTCACAAGCATGTTGACAGAAAAATTGACATTTTTATCAAGTATATACTGTAGAATAGGGGGCTGTAAGACTATGGTAAAAATTGTAAAGTCTTATTGGAGCAGTAACCTATTTTGCAGTAACAAGAAGTATGCTATTTTAGGCCAAGTTATTAACCATGTATAAAATAGTGTTATATTTTTAATTTGTAAATATTTAAACTGTAGAACAGAGAAATCAGTGTGTACTTAAGGAAGTTGGGAAACTACGGTTAATTAGGAAAACAGAAACACAGCATGGTCATAAATGCAACCCACCAATCTTGCTGCTTTCCCTCACAGATCCCCTTTGTAATTTGAATATTGGTGGGTTATCATTCTGATCCTCAACTTTAATCTTCAGCTCAATGTTTTCCTCTGCTATTGATCCATTACGAAATCTTGCTATGCCAGTCAGCTACAGAAGAATAAAATGATATGTGTGTATCAAGGTCTCTTAATTCAGTCATTATCTGAATCATCATCTCATTTACGTGTCTGTAATGAATTAGCCAAGCATGGGGCACAACTCATGTTGTATAAGGATGTTTTCTCTCTGTCTAGCAGGCCGGTGACCCTAACATAGCCATTTTCAGGATTGATTACAAACAAGTTATAGGGTGCCTTGTCAGCGCCGTGACCTGATAGTCCATATTCCACCATCTGCCAGTTAATATCTTTATCAGACCGGATCTAGAAAAGAGCAAGACAATATTAAGAATGCCTGTGAATATTGAGAATTGAAATATGTGAGAGGCATGGTGATACACGATGCACCAGAACAGAGCAAGCGTTTTCAGTTTATTTGCATGGGAGTTGAGCTTCAGGCTTAAGTGGTGAATTGTGGGATTGACAGTGTACCAGTGAAACCGAGATTGTCAAAAAAGCTTGGGAAATGCTCGACTTTATGCAAATATCAAGTGAAAAACATAGGTGGCAGCCAGTCGATGTGAGGTTTAGGTAGTGACGACTGTCTTGACTGGGTTTACACAAGTTAAAGTGACACTGTAACTTTACTTTGGTCAACTGGAAAGAAAGCTTGCATCTTTCCAAACTGGAATTGTGTGTGTCTGTGATGATTATACTGGCCATGTGTTGAAAAAAAAAAGAAAGATTTTACACACTCGTTATACACTACCACTTTACACACTCCTAGCATTTTGAGCGACGGTAGTTCTGCCTCTGTAGTGGACATTCACTGTTACTCAGTAGTCACTTTCAAACCAAGCAGCTTTATATTGGTAAATGCACAGATTTGCATTTTGCATCATGAGAAGTACTGTAAGTACCCGTATTTGCTTTATCATAAATTCTGTCTCAACAGAGGGCATATGTGTCGATAACAGGCCATTATCCTGGTGTACTTTATTGAGGACCTTCTCGGTTTTCAGTGGTATGAAATGTTTTAAGACATTTATAAGAATAAGAGGCTCTTTAATGTGTTTTTTAAACCTTTTTAAAAAACTTTTAAAAATAAACATATATTTTAAAACGCTATGTAGATGAGCAATACTATATTTAAGTGAATGCAAATATACAAAATATAAAGATTACAGAAAAATACTAGTTTTAACTAAAATACATTTTAAAAACTCCTGTCAGCTTTTGTTTTTGCTGGGTCTCAGGAGGATATATTGAGATCCAGATCCAGATCTCAAGTTTTTCAGATGATAGCGCAAACAAGAAAAGTTTGACATCGGGACCACCCAGTGCAAGCATATGCAAAGCATGGCTTTGGGTTACGTATGAAAAAAAAAAAAACTATAACATGCTTACTTTTGCCACATACTCACTCCTCTTTTGTGTAGTCAGTATTCTCATAAAGTCTTGTTGGTGGAAGAATCCACTCTCGTTTCCTTCGATTAGATCTGCTGTTGGCTCTTGATGCCTAAAGAATTTGATTTTTTCAGGACATTAGACACTAAGTATATCCATGACATCACTTTGTTTACCATATACACAGTATTAACCACCTTTATCAAAATATATTTTTAATAAAATTGTTTTGTCATCAAAGTAAGGATAAAGAATAACTACCTCTAAATGTACTGCATATTGAATCTTACACAATTCCTGTGAAGATCTTTGAGATTTGTTCTTTATATATTTTAGTGACCTTTTCATCCCTAGTCACGCCAATTTTAGTGTCAACTTTTTATGGTTGACAACTGTTGATGGCTGATGAAAATAGATCCAAATGCTATTTTTCAAGTGTGTAAATGCTAACAATAATGAATTACTGTAGCACTGATGTGCACCATGAGAAAGCAGATTTTACGTATCATTTTACATACTTCCTCTCAATGCTTGTAAATGCTTTTGGGAATTATTTATGACCTGCCACAGCACACCAGACACATACATAGAAATGAACAGAATTTTAAAATTAAAATCGGTCTTCTTGCCTGAAAACAACAGGTAATGCAGACCATTTACGCTATGCATTTCAATCAAAATTGTCCTTATTACTAACCAAACTAATCTAGTACTCATAGTTCGAAGTACATACTGAGGTGACAGTAATGCTGTTGCACAGAGTGCAGGTTTAAACTTTAGACAATGCTGCCCACAGGCATTTTTCATATTAACAGTGATAAGTGGTAGATACCTCTGCCTGCAAGTGGTTAAGATAACAAAAGGCCTCAGCAATTAGTGATTATTATGATACTCATAGTGGCTTACTTTATAATATGCAGGGATATATCAATGTAAACACAACATGATCAGATCAAACTGAACGGATCAGAACAAATCTATCCATTCAACACTGTATAATCTCACATTCAAGTTTTTTTATTTTTTTCTGGTGAAGAAAACACTTTTTAAAAAGTTTTAGGAGTTAACGTGATCAGAAACACCAAGTGTGCAAAGTATGCATAGTATGTTAATAATAAAACTGCTTTATTATTACATGTAATCATTACATTTGCTTAAATATGTGTGAAAGAAACACAAAACACCTGTTGGTTTGGTGTGAATTACCACGATCCTGCACAGCAGCAGGACCAAACATATTCGTCCAAGCCAAATGGGAGGCATGTGAGCTGTAAGTCAGATGGAAGTGGTCAGTCCTTGTTTCTCGTATCTTCTCCCGTCCTCTGTCTCTCTCAGTCGTGACCTGTTGATCAGAGCCGTTCTTGTATAGAGGGTTGGAATTGGGGGGCAGGTTACTGATCACTTTTTGGGTGGGGCATCTGAAAGAGCACTTTCTCTTATACACACCCAGGCGTGAGAGTTTTCTGCTGTGGAAGAGCCCCCTACCACCTCTCTCTCCACCCTCCACTTTTAGTCACACCTTGTATGAAATAAGCACTAAATTCACATATTCAAATTTAATTTTATGTAACGGAAGCTAATGCAACACATTTAAACTGTGAAATTCAAGATATAGTGACTGTGGCAGCTGTATGTGAGGCTGTGTAAGTGTGCATGAACATGAAAACTATACAGTGTCCCCAATAAGTATTTAGACACTTAAATTTAAAATGTAGGAATTTCAAAATATCAACCAAATGTATATTTCCGGACTAATTTTTGCTATTTTAAGCAAGGTGATATTTAGGGCCTGCATGAAGTCAGTTCTCCATAAATTCACACAGGTGTCCAATTAGAGTAACCATAGGTGTAGAGAATCACATTAACTGTGAACATATTCACAAATGTTTGAAAATCATCAAGTGTCACAATAGTTTAGCATTGAGCATTGTTTTATCATGTGAAACCGGACAATCATTTTTTTGTGAAATGTTTTGCTTTAAAAGTTATATATTTCATTAAAACAAATGACACTTGGTTTGATATGCTGTTACATTATGCAAAAAACAATTATACACATTTTTAGTGTAGCTTACGTGTCCAAATATTTTTTCGGTTCCTCTAAACAGACTGGCAACACTTTAAAGAACTTTGAGAATTCCCCTTTGCTACAGGTTCATGTGCTACTCCTCTCACCGAAATGCAGCTCGCCCCCCAAAAAAAACCTGACCAGTGTGGTAAAAACATCAATACAGTTTCATACCACTAGATGGTGTGAATCACACACAAAAAAAAATCACTCTAGTCAAATAAATGATTATGGAAATGTTTGCTTTATTAAGCATACACGAAGAAAGAAAAAAAAAGCAAATTATTTATCTTTAAATTACCTGGGTTACATACAATTTCATGGACTGCTCTTTAGTCATTACAACTTTATTCTTGCTCACCCCAAAATTCTGTTCATGAAATGGCTTAAAGAGTAAAACATCACATGTATTTTTTGTTTTTGAAACTACTGGGAAAAAAACAAAACAATTGTATTACCATACACAAGACAGCATTGTTTAAAAACACAAAATCTTACAAACACCTTAACATTAACAGTTTTTTTTTATCACAGAAGTCGTAGCTTCACACACAAAAAAAAATGTTCCATGAAAAAATCCCAAGAGAAATCACATTTTAAAATACTGAAAGAAATATGAAATATATTAGTATCAGTGGTATGAATTCCACAGGACATAACATTGACTCCTCCCTACTGTTTGCAGTAATGCAAATATAATGGAAGTCCATGGAATCATGTGACTGAACTGACTAATACTAATCAACAGTAATTTTAAATCAGTCACCTTGCTCATATTCAAAATTCAAAATGTTATTATAAGATTTACGGCAATAAAAGCTTTAGAATACATTTAAATGCTACATATAATCACAGTATACCATATAAATTTTAGTTAAAGATATGATTTTAAATTGTTAAATTATGTATTGTTAATCAAGTTATTTATTGCCCTATAAAAAGTACGTCTAATGTGTAAACTTTTTCGTTGAAATCTAATCTGTAGATTTAATATGCAAAACAAAAGGCAACATGTCTAACATTATTGGCCTTTAAATACCATACTCACTTACTGCTGAGTACTTCTAATTCATCTGATGCTTAAAATAGTTTCTGTGCTTCTCTGCCAGCAATCCCATCCTGAGAATTAATGCAGTATTAATGCCACTAGACCAAAAACTAGATCACTGCTCAACATTCAGCTGCCCATTTGTTGCAAGTCCTTTGGATTTTGGCATCATAACCATTGACGTCAGAACTCTGGACACTGTAGAATTAAATAACTGTCTGTTTGCTACCTGAGGCAGTTCGAAAGGTCTTAGCACTCCTGGATTCATGGCTAGTGAAAGCTGACTTGGACCCTCTAGAATAGTGGGACCACTAACCAATGGTCTACTCTGTCCACCTTCCCCTGATACAATTTTCTGAACACTTGGCAAGTGACCATTTGCAACTTGAGTCAGTCTCACTAAGTTTGGAGCTCCTGTGCTTATAGACACAGGAAGCTGACCTGGGCCCGCAACCAATAAATTGCCTTCACTAACAGGACCCTCTAGAATAGAATGACCACCAAACAGTAGTCTACTCTCTCCACCTTCTTTTGATGCAATGTTTGAAGCACTTGGGTAAGGACCACTTTCTAATAGCTGTTTTTTTACCTGACCAGTTGCAATTTGAGGCATTATTACTAGGTTTGGAGTTCCTGGGCCTCCTATCAATACATTACCTCCATTGACAGGACGTTGTCCAATTGTTACTGTCCCTTGTCCATCATTCTGTACACTGTAAAGGGAGCCATCAACTACTGTTTGGTTCATATGTACTGATCCACCCAACTCTTGAGAACTTACTGGGTAAAGTAGTTGAGGGCTCATGGGACAATGACTAGGACCTAGACCTCCAACGAATACTTTACCTCCAGTGACTGAGCCATCTATAAGAGTTACTCTACCCTGCCCGTTCTCTCCTGATACAACCGATTCCATGGGTACTCTTACCATCTGCAGTGAACCAATTCCACCTAGTTGTTGCTGTGGCATCATTACAAGGTTTCGAGTTGGTGAAAGGTTCTGGATTACAGCAGGATTAACTTCACCTAAACCTTCGGTAATCATTACTGGACTTTGAGGTCCAATTTGTGAGTACAAGACGGAATCACCAATGATGTTGTTTGCTAGAACAGCCTGTTGTCCACTACCAAAATGTGCAAGTGTATGGCTGTTACCTTGAGTCAGAATTCTCTCCGCTTCTGGAGTTCCATTGATTATGTAGACACCTTGCCCAAGCCCATCCTCTGACAGCACAACATTGCTTGCCATTGGCTGGTTGAACCCGTAGTACATAGGTTCCTGTATGACAATCCCCTGACTAGGTGCAGGTTGGACAAGTGGCGATTTAACAGGTATCTCCTCAGGACTGGGCTGGACGATGTTGGTTATGTGACTGGAAGATGCAGCTGCGTTTGGTGTTGTCTCGACAGTATTAACAATAACTTTTGGGTCAGTCTGTCTGAATCCACACACCTCAGCCAAGGTGTTGAACTTTGAACCCAGGTTGTTCAAGAACGCCAGATCATCATTAGACTCGATGAAGCTGCAGCTTTCAATGGAACCGGTAACAGATCCTTCACCTTCATAATCATAGTGCTTCGGTCCTTTTTTTGGAGAATCATCCTCCAATATATACCTGTATTTCTGCAAAAGAATGAGGAGAAATATCATTCTGCATGTAATTTTCGTTCAGTGTTAAAGGCATAGTCCACCCAAAAATTCTGACAGCACCCATTCACTGCAGAGGATCCATCTGTGAGCAAATTATGTATTGCAAATTTTTCTGCCCATTTTAAATTTTTGGGTGAACTATTCCATTAAAAAAACACCTCAATACAATTTTTAAAAATCACATACTTGTGCGAAGTATTCTTTTAGGAATGCATCAAGCAAGACTTGTCCTTCTTGCGACCTGACAGAGTTTTCCATGTCCATGTCACTGTAAAAACCTCCAAATGCACTCTCCTGCATCATTCCTAGCATTTTAGAACTGTTATATACAGTCTGGTTTGACCTGGGGACCTGAATTTCGTCCAATGGGAAATTAGAGTTAGCTTCCACCATTCTTGCAGTTTCTTTGTATAATTTTATTTTGTCGCCCCCCTCATTGTACAGTTTTGGTGGGATGGTCTCTAGAAAAGCATCCTGCAAGAGAAACAGAATCAGTGTTTTACACTTTCACTTGTTCCCTCAGAATATAAATATGAGCTGTGCAAGTTCATGAAGGGATTTTTTTACCACGTCTATTCCTTTTCCTTCTGTGCTATAGGAGATAAGATGATGCTTGGTTTCAAATGGAATATCAATAAAATGGTTTCCAGCATTCTCACATTCACATTTTATTACGGCCACAAGCGTCACTAAAAATAGAGACAGACAAACAAAACATATGTCTGTTTTACAATGTTACCACCAATAATAAATTTACAGTGGTAGACCACAGCAAAGTAAACTCATGCTCACAGATTAAGCAGAGGAATCCTAGAATCAGGAAACAAATTCCTGCTGCTCCAAGATTGGCTGATGTAGTGCGTAATGCAGCCACTTTTGAAGCACAAAACGTTCCTTCAGAGCAAGTGCAAACCTCTAAACGGAGGACTTGCTCATCAGGACAGGCCAGTCCTTGCTTGTCTCTGATTTCCATGGTGACTTCATAAAAACCAGGCCATAAGTCATCTTCAGCGAGCATCGAAACAGTTACATCTGAAGAGGTGAGAAACAGTGAGAGACCTTACTATTATGTCACTTTCTACTCAAAAGTGAACAAGAATGGTGATTATCTACTTTATATGTGGCATGATTGCTTTCAGTTGATTGTAAATAACAAAAACATGTTTAGATCAAGAAGTGTATACGTTTTCACTTTTTTCATCATTCAGACCCTTGCAAATAAATCATATTATTATCTGTTTGGTATTACCATCTATTCTCTGCAGGTTCCATTTGCCCTTTGTCTTCTCTTGTATCAAACTGAACTCTAGTGGAGCTCCGTTGGGATCTGAATCTTCATCTTCTGCTGTGACATTGACTATTCTGGTATCACTGCAGACAGTCTGCACATTATTAAGGAGTTTGGGGCAGTTGTCATTCAGGTCCTCCACCTGCAAAGCTATAGTCCCTGTAGATGTCTGAGAGTGCAGTTCTAAAATTATAACAAACACAAAACATGTTACAATTAACCTTCTTAAATCATCTTTTACTGTTTGACATGTAGACTCCTTCGCTACTGTTTAAAAAGCATCCCAGGACAAACATCATGAAGTTGAAGAAATTGAACTGTGTGGAAAGTGTAACTATTTGTTTATTTAGACTATATGTCTAAATTATAAATGCTAATATTAATAATGCTAGTAGGTGTGTCCAAACATCCCAATGTAATGTTCTGACTAACTGTTCATACTAACCATCTGTAATGCAGAGGATCTTGGCATAGTAGGTCCCATTTACCAAAAATGGAGACTCACGATCTGGTACCTTGTTCAGTTTTATCTCAGCCGTGTCCATGTCAATAGAAATCCAGTTGTCAGGGTCATATTCCTTTGCATATCTAAACAAACATGGACCATTATATTATTGCAATTTTAAATTCTACATTTGGTTTAGCAATTTGAAGGTTTGAGGTTTATAACATGACGTTTCTGAATGGTAATAAACCTCAAATATAGTATCCAATCAAATATTGTAAAACTGTAAAATGCTAAGGTGTATTGATGCATCTAAACATCTTTAATAGGCATGGCTTAAGTTGTTGTGTACTGCATATTCGATTAAATTATTTATTTTTTTTCTTCTCAGGAAATGCTTGGAGAACACTTACTTTACTTTTTCTGCTGTTTTGCCTGTGTCTTCTTCTATAGCAGTGTAGGTGTCAATTACTCTTGGAAAATAATTTTTGGTGTTTTCAGATACAGATATAGGCTTGATCTTTGGCTTGAACTTTGGGCCTTCTGGCTTGTTTTTGACATTGATCTTCACTGAGTATGTCTTTTGCTTGAACACACTTCCTCCACCAGCTGCTCCAGAAGCTCCAGCTTCACCAGCTGCTCCAGAAGCTCCAGCTCCACCAGCTGCTCCAGAAGCTCCAGCTCCACCACCTGTTGCTCCTGCTCCACCCCCGAGAGGTGCTCCTAGAAGAGCGTTGTTTGCAACAACTAGGTTCAGGTTCATTTCAGATGCTGACTCAAAGTCAACAGGCTAGAGGAGAGAACAAGGTGCAGTTGGTTGCTCAAAAAAAGTTAAAAATAAAAAACCCTCGTAACAAATATGCAAACAGCACACATGTGTACATCACACTAATACAGCACACCCTTATTACATTTCAGCCCTGATATCCTTGCTTCCATCACATTAACTTCTAAGAACTGTGTACAAAATAAGCACTGACCTTGTTCAGATACAAAACACCCATATTTGTCTTCGGATCAGTTTCAATAGAGAAACGTCCATCCTCGTTCCCCGAGACTATTTTAAACTCGGCCAACCAATTGTCTGTCCTTTCTTCATCGTTATCCAGCGCCTGGATCCTCATAACCTCAACAGGTGCCTCATTCTCATCAATACTTGCTGAAAACTAGGAAACCAAAACAATGTCCACACTTTGTTTTCTTGACCATTATTGAAGTTTTTCTTATACTACAGTAGAACTACACATACTTTTAAGCATACGTAAAAAAAGTACTTAAATATACTTTAAAATAATATACTTAAGTGTGAACTTGCAGGCACTGTTACTGCATGTTATTATAATGGAGCACTTTACATGTACTTTAGCATTTGGTAGTTAATTAAAAATGCACTTTAAAGTAAAACTTTTCATTTGAAATAATTCACATTTTTATTAATTGTGTGAAAGTCTGCTTTCTTTAAATACACTTTTCATTAATATTATGTTAAATGCAATTTAAAAAAATATATATTTTCAAGATTTGAAGTACACTACAAGTACACAATGAATACAGGCAAACACAATTCTTTTTCACAAGGGAATTAAAAAAGACGATTTAATGTCATAATTGTGACCTCCTGACTATTCAAGTTACATTAGCCAATGCACATAGTCACCTCATCCTTCTCCAAAGTAGGAATATTGTCATTGACATCCAGGATGTCTATAAATACAGTAGCTGTAGCAGAATTTCCTTCAGCACTTCCATACATGTCAGCAGCTTGCACCGTAAGAACAAAAGATCTGTGTTCCTGTTGAAGAGAATGGGAATTTGAACATTCAGACTGTTTGGTGGAAACTTTTGAAGCTACCAACATACAAACACATGTACAAATATCAGTATAACTGGTAACAGATACCTCTCTGTCAAGTGTTGGGTTGTTTACAGAGATTGTTCCATTGTCTTTATGAACAGCAAAGAAAAGCTTGCCATTGTTTGGCTCTTGCTTGATCAAGCTGTACGCTATCTTTGTGTGAAGAGTGTTTGGCTCATCTGCATCTTTGGCCACAACTTGTGTTACAAAGGTACCTAGAAAGGACACAGCTATTACAAAAACAAATCTACCACACTAGATCTTTAAGATGAAGGATTGGTCATCTCTAATTTCAGAAAATCAAGCAATTTTTCACAACAGCAAAAAAGCGGCAGGCTCACCAACTGGGCTCCCCTCATATATGCTGATGCGTTCTGGCTTGATGAAAACTGGTGGGTTATCATTCTGGTCCTCCACAACAATGTTTATTTTAATATTATCTTCAGCTATGGTGTTGTTAGGATACCATGCAGTGGCAATAAGCTACAAGACCAAAACAATTTTTTTTTAAATACTAGAGGAGAAAACCTTGAAAAATCTGGCTAGAGTTTTTGGATAGTAAACAGTTTATCAGCAATGCATTGATATGGGAGAGCAGTAGTCACAATTGTATGCCATTAAACAGTCTAGTATAGGGTTTTTAGTTAAACAGTAATAATGATACAATTTAAATAAAGTACCATACAAAGTTTAAACATTGTTTTGGCCAACAAATACTTGATTGATTGATTGATTGATTGCATTCCATTTGAGAATGGCACATGGCAATTGCCCCTTTTAAACTAACATGGCATTTAATAAAATTATTTTGCTAAATAAATGTAAACTTTCAGTCTAGTTTTATTGTTTTCTCAATCGCTGCAGCAATATATATATATATATATATATACAACTTAAAAAAGTGTTTGTGCTGCCTTAATTTTTTTATTTTAGTCAACTCAAATACCTAAGTCACATTACATTTCAAGTTGACAAAATTTTAAGGCAACTTTAAGTTGAAACAAAATTTTTTTTTACAGTGCTGTCTAGAGATTTTATTTATTTATTTATTTTTTGTACTTGTGAAATTGATTTTTTTCTCAGAACCTTATAATTTAACAGAGATATATCCCTTGTGACAACTAGTCCCAGTAGGCCTATAACACATGACCTATACTGTATATACTTCATCTTAAATGTGTGTGTTTGTTATCCTCACGGTGTAGTTTTGTCTCTCCTCGCGATCCAGAGGCTGTATGATGCGAACCCACCCTTTTTGCTCGTCTAATATGAAGTTACCAACAGGTGGCAGGTTGACTCCTGGACCTCTTATAGTGTAGCGCAGCATCGTGATCTCATCAAGGTCAGATCGTATCTGAGAAATGTAACATTGCATGGTTAGACTGCTGTCATCAAAAACAAGTGCACAAGGCAGATTTTTTTTTTGAAAAGAACGTTTAAGTTTAAAATCACAATATCATAAATAACAATAAAAAATCATACAATAGTCTCATACTACTGCTGTGTTGAAATTATATTCAGTTCATATTACTAAGAATGAACTGATTTTAATGATCAAAATTATGATGTTTATTACAAATTGTGCACAGTCCTGTTACCACATGCTTTTCACCCATTACAAAAATGTCAAATTACTTCAAATTGCAACACATCTTACTGTATGAAAAAAGATCAAACAAATATTATTTTCTTTCATTTATGGATGATAAAGTAAATTTGACCCTAAACCTAATCCCTCACGAGTGATAACCTTAGTTTGTACCCTGTTTGTGGAACGTTCTGACAGCTGGCTGTGTAACTGGGAAACTGATTTATTGAGAGAATAAATCATGAATATTGAATAACTTTTAAATGTTATTATTGAATCAAGCCAGCATTGTAATGTGCTGTACATGCAATGAGTGGAGAGAATCGCTGTATCTATGATATGGTTTTGTCTACTACCTTGCTGAAATAGGGCGAATGACTGTAGTCTACATTTTCTGTAAAATGTTTGGCAGGGACGACCCATTCCCTCTTATGACGCTGCTTCTGTGAACCGGTCCAGCAGTCTCCAGTGCTCAGGACCTGTTTTTAAAAATAAAAAATAAATGTAAATATAATTTCATGCCATTTTTAATTATTTATGGCCTGGTGGTTAGGTTTAATTATGTTTTAACAGTGATAGGTGGTTGTGCATAATTTTGGTAACTTTGTGCATGCAAATGTGAGACAAATGACACACATATTCACCAGATGTTATGTTAGAGCAACATTGTGAAAACATCACACCACAATTCAGACTGAAGAACTCCGCCTCAGGGAAGTAAATAGTACCGAAATGATAAATTAGTGTGTCAACAAAAGAAAGAAAGAAAGAAACACTGAATTATAGCCTATTTAACTTGAAAAGTCAACTATTTACTAGCTTTAGAAACGTGCTCGTTTAATTACATTTTCCTTATTGTCTTGATTATGTGACTCTATAGGACACATCAAGTCAGATTTTGTTACAGTATCATCTGTTTGGTATAGTCTGATTGTCGCCCATGTTCACACTTGAGTCAAGTTTATCCATCTTTTATTTAAAATCATTCATTTTGGTCATAGACTCCACAACAACAACAACAACAAAAAAAAACATACTCCAATAAAAAGGGCTTTTTTGTTTGAGAGGAAAACTTCTAGTCATTATATCTTGTAAAATATGCATCTTTTTTCCTTGATTTTCCTTTCCATTGCCAATATTATCGCCTTGAAAATGTAATTGAGTATTCAGCTTAATGACAATCAAATGTATTGTCGTGTCCTATGCAGAGTATATTTTATATATATTTACAATATAAAAATATTTTAATATCTGTAAAAATATCTATATGTTTTTTAAATATAAAAATAAATAGCCTACTCCGACATGTAACGCAGTTGCTGTTCAGGTGAACCGAGTTTGAGTCCCGACTCTAGCCCGTTCCCCTCTCTCCACCACTTCGCTTCTGTCTGGCTATACTGTCCTATTGCAATAAAGGCAAAATTGCCAAAATATGAATATCATATTTTTTTATTATATTTTAATTATATTTTCATGATAAAAATTCTCAATTTTAATAATATTATTGTTTAGAAGGTTGTTGTTTGTAGTTCAGATGCATTAATTTTCTAGTTTACTAAGCATTACCGTAAGGACTTGTAAGGTTAAATTGTAGTTGAGGACAGATATTGTAGAGGGTCCTCCTGAGACATCATCCTCTGTATGATATCGTATGGATTTGTTCATGCTAGCCTTCTCTATTACAAACCTAGTTTGCTTGAAATGTAAAGACAGTACTGTATGCTAATAACGCAGCTAACAAATTAACATTCATTGTTATATTGATATTTTGAGTACAAGATTATTTTCTTAATCAGTAGTTTTGTCTTGTTTTCCAGTAAAAATATTAGTAACTTGTTTTCTTTCAGTTAGCACAGGTTCTGTATTACTTTTCTTGGAACTGATCAATCAGGCCTCAATTATCTGAGCAATTTTTTTTATTATTTTTTTTTGAGTGAACGTTGCCAAAATGATCCACAAATGCTTCATTCAAAAACTGAGGTGCAAAAACTCTGATCAGTGAGGCGTCCGAATGATCATTTACTAAAAAGAAAGAAACCGAAAGAAAACAAAGTAATAAAAAGACTGAATTCAAATATTTGGTAAAAAAAAAATGTAGTTTTAGTCAAATGTGAAAATATTATGTCGTATTTTCTGGAAAAAGAAAATCCTCTCCAGGTCAAAATGATCGGAACACAACATGAGGGTTACATTTACTAATACGCACATTTTTAAGATCAAAATTTGTATCAGTTAAAATTAGTTTTCTTGCATGCACCACTAGATATTGTAGCTTTCAGTCGTGCTTAAATTATTGTCTTTTTTGTTACTTGTTTGGAAAATAGGCTTAATTATAAGAAATCGTCATCATCATAAAACACAGTGATGGTACAATCCTTTTGGTGCCTGAATAGGATTGAATGTCATTAAATTATATTATGTTAATATAACAACCTTGAGGTATTAAAAATCTGTTTATTACTGTCAAATATACTGCTAATAATGTATGTGGTACTGAAAACCACACGATCACTTATCAAAAATGTAATTGTTCTCTAACAGAATGTTGCTGCTTTCCCTTATAAAGTATGAATAAACTGTGAATTGCTTTGTTAAAAATAATATACATTTCATATATTAAATGCTTTTTACTTAGCTAAAAAGAATATTTGACAATATTTTGCAATAAAATGACATGTATTGTCTTTTAAAATATTATTGGTTTACTTTATTTTATATTTTATATATATATATATATATATATATATTTATTCAAGTCAGTACTATATAAAAAATAACATGCATTTTGTATGATCCGTAAAATAATTAACATTTTGCATATACTGCAAAGTGAATGTAAAATTTTGACCACAACTGTGTGTATGTGTGTGTGTATATAAACAGTATCTCACAGAAGTGAGTACACCCCTCACATTTTTGTAAATATTTTATTATATCTTTTCATGTGGAACAGAAAATGACCTATACATTGCCATTAAAGTAAAATAACTAAACCTAAACATAGGAGCCTGATAAAAATGCTAATTTTAGAAGAAAATTTCAGACGATACTTAGAGGCTTTTGCATCTGAACTCTTCATAAATATATATATACACATACATACATACATACATAAATGCATACGTACATATAGTTCTATAATTTCAGTTTTTATAGTTATGGATAAATCCAGTAAAAACATGGTAATAATATGGTAACATTCAAACCTTTTTCCCCCCACATTCATTCATTAATGAAAATTTGGTGATAAGAAATAATATGGTTTTAGTTGAAAACTATTAAGTTATGACTGTTTAATTAATCAACGTTTCTTTAGGTCCAAACAGACCCGGAATATAAAAATCATATGAAGATCAATACATTTATTACAGCAATCTTTGTTTATGTTATTTAATAAAAAATATCATTGTTCATTGTAAGTTTATGTTAGCTCAGGTCATTTAAATAATATTACCATTTACTACTATTATATAATAAAAATATTTGTATTTTATTGTATTAGTAAATGTTGAAATAACATGAACTAAGATTAATAAATGCTTTCTAAATCTATGTTAACTACTGTAGTCAACTAATGATAACAACGGGAACCTTATTATAAATATAATAATCATATAATATTTGATAAAGTTACAGCAGCATTTCTTGTTAAAATTACTTAATTACATTTTTACAGAGCACAGTTTTTCTTCTCAGCTAATCTCACTTTGGTAATATTTAGAAGTTGTTTTTTTTTTAACACCTGACAAAAATACTGATCACAACAATGATTTTCGTCGAGGTGTATTTACACATTGCATTTGACAACCTTCCACGATACTTTATTAACCCAATTTCTCCAAAAGAGCGTTTACGTGATACATCCACATCGCTTTCTACTCACCTGCACGGTGAGAAACAGCAACAAGGCTGGAACCAGCGAAGAGCGAGGGAACATCTTCTAGAAGAGATGAAACAAATCTGTCAGTGTGAGTGTTGTTAATGACAGAGCTTATCAACCTGACACTGTTTTTGGCACCACAAAAATATAAGACTAAAGCATCTTTTGGTCCGCCCCCCAAAAAAAGAAAACGTCATCACATGCCTTTTTCACCCTGCATTTATGTGTGAGGGTTGGGGAATGACAAATTACTGAATAATTAAACTTTATTAAAAAAGCAACACATTACTAAGTAATTGTTCTTTAGAAGTTTGGTTGTTTTGAAAATTAATTACCCTATGAGTTATGTAGATGAGTTACCAGTACAGTTCTGAGGAATTACTCGTTAACATACAACCACACATTATTTCCTGGTAACAGCTACAGGGCAGCCAGCTTAGCAAGAAAACCATTTGATAAACCTGATCAAATTGAACTTGTTTTTTGTTAACCTATTGTGAGGAGTGCACCTCATATATGTCAATGATTTCTGAAGACGACACCCTACATACTTTCATTTTAAAAGTCTTTTGATGTTATAGTAGAAGAGTCATGACACGTTTTTCATCAGTAGATGTCTGTCTTTGATATGAATAGCTTGCATAACTTACATAGGTTCAAACCTGCAAAGCAGTTCCTTATGAAGTAACCTGAGGCTGGAATTGTATTTGATTTTATTTAAACATTTATTTACTAATCAAAGCCATTTGTTTTTCAACCACTTTTACTGAACTTGCTCAAATTATGAAGGCCACGCCTAAAGTGACTTTTCTTTACTACAGTATGCAAGTATATTAAGTCTAAATTGAGAGACTTTTCTCTCAGAATGATTAATTTACATACAGTGGGTACGGAAAGTATTCAGACCCCCTTAAATTTTTCACTCTTTGTTAT
>NW_015548403.1:55410-58167 GCF_001515605.1 Sinocyclocheilus anshuiensis
TTTAGCAAATGGCTGCAATATAACAAAGAGTGAAAAATTTAAGGGGGTCTGAATACTTTCCGTACCCACTGTATATACAGGTATATATATATATATATATTTTTTTTTTATTTCCATCATGAAATAAAATTTAAAAAGTTAATAGTGACTTTTTCTCTTTTTCTTTTTCTCGCAATTACAAGTTTGTGATTCACAATTCTGACTTTTTTCCTCAGAATTCTAAGTTTATTAGGGGTTCAAGCGTGTAATTGTTAGAATGGCCAATGCAACCTTTAATCGGGCAGACCAAACCGTAAGTCTTAGAGACTTGAAACTTGGAGGGATGGTAGTACTCACATGGTCTACAACGTCACCAAGTCTCGCCCCAATCGGCCTGACGCGAGCGCTATAGCAATCAAAAGTATGAAATAGCTCATAACTCCTCAGCTATTAATCCCGGGACACACTGCACGATTTTAGTAGGCTAATCATATAAGATCATTGCAAATCAAATTGTGCGACATGGATCTGATAAACTTGGGTACAACATGCATGCGGACTGTACGATGATGACACCGTAGGCTGCACATTACTTTAGAAGAATAAAACGTCATCAGCATGCGCTAGTGGTAAACAAAAAGAGCATGATGAATCACACTTTGAAAGTTGTAGTTTTTATGTGTGCTGAAAAAAAAGTGGAAGCGGCGAAAGAGGAAGGGATACGAGCTTGAGGTAAGCAGTTTTATGTTTTAGTGCCATGTCGTGTTGATTTAATGTCGGATTTTTATTGGCTAAAAGTGGATCGTAACAGCAAAATGATCATTCTGAATTTCTGACACTGTCAGAAAATGATCGTAGGCTATCTTTGGTCGCAAGATCGTGAAACCGGCTGTCTTTGAACCTGTCTCACTGTAAGTGTTTAGGAGCCACGATTGTTCATCTTTCGTCTGAGACAGCCAAAAATCGTGCCAAAGAGCCACAGGTGTCCATAAGAACATTTGCATATCTCCAAAAACATGACCGCCATCGGCCAATGAAGTTTGAGCACCTATTAGACAAGGTTAACAGAGGCTGATTAACTCAGTGGGCATGTTCGACTCATAGCCCTAAAGGTCTGTAAGAATTTTGAAAGAAATTGGCCACTAGTTGGTGCTAACGAGTTTTATGCCTCTATAATCACGTGGCGTTTCACGCATCCACACAATATGCATATAATTTGATAGATCTCCTCATACTGTGCAACTTTGCCTCAAGAACCACTGCTATTAGTCAAAACGTTCATTAAATATGCTCAGTTATGTTTAAAACCCACTTTTGTGCACTAGTCCTAGGTTTCTTGCTCTACCTCAATAAAAGCACTGCAGTACAATTCTCTGGACTCTTTTGAACTTTCGCATTTGGACAGTTATTGCAGGGCCATTTAATAATATGGTCTTGATCTAGTCTACTCAAAAGCCTATATCCTAAAAGAAAACTCAAAATGTCATGAAACTTTGTAAACTCATGCATTACACGATTCTAAAAAAGCATGCAAATTTTAGGGAGATTGGACAAAAATTGACACTTTAATAGTTACAAAGGTTAAAAACACAATGTCTATGCTACATTCCCTGAAATTGCAATTATAACCACTAGATGGCAGCAAAGGATCACTCATTGGGTCATTCTACTCACTTCTATAGTTCGTTTCTCAGGTTTTACTTTTGTATTGACATTTAGACATTATAAAATTATTATTACATTTAATATCACATTTAGCCAAAGTTTACCACTTCATTTATACAGACATATCAGTTTTGACAATTATGCCACATTATGATTACATTTAAACCTGAAAAATGGCATGATAAACAGGACACTTGCAGTAAGCATTTTGTTACCTATCAATTATTTCAAATATTTATACCTACTACATAATGTGTGTCTGTGTGTGTGTGTGAGCAGGGATGGGCAGTATGTATGATACATGTATTTCAAATACGTATTTCAAATACAAAATAGTATTTTGTAATTTGTATTTGATAGGGTTGATGAAAATGGCTTCGTATTTTGTATCAAAATACTTTAGTGTTTTGTATTTTTGTAGTTTTAAAATACTGTAAAATACTTTGTAAGAAGTCTACATGATGACATCATAAAAATGCGGCCTCTGATGGGTGCCTACTCAATAGGCTAGCTTGACCAGACTTGTTGAGATCAGAACAGAAAATTGATGCATATGGAAGAAGTTGGTCAAGGTAAGAAACGTGCAGGCTGCCAGCTTCCCATAAATTTTTTTGCATAAATTGCTATAATTTTTAACAGTTCATGTTAAGTTTGTGTTCGTTTTAGTAGCCTAGGCTAAATAGTTTTTAGTTACACAATTAATGTTAGCTTGCTACTTTCAGCCTATGTTAAGTCCGTCGGTTGTACACGAAAAAAATAATAATACAGTGTTTCAGTGTTGTACAACATTACATTTTAATGCCACGATATTGGTGTAACGTTAATGGTCTAAACTCATGTGGAGCAGCAGCATTTACTGTGAGCCGCTCTGAGACACGGATATGACCGCGTGTGAAAGAGCATAGCAGAGCTGCACACGGCAGCGTGTGCGTATTGTAAAACGTCTCAGGTTACTTGTGTAACAATGGTTCCCTGAGTAGGGAACGAGACACTGCGTCCTCTAGGGGTCACTATGGGGAACGCCTCGTTGTGACCCGTGTCTGAAGCATACATTGAAAAAACACCAACTCGTTGGCCGGCGACAGCCATGACGTCACTACCGGTGCGACTATA
>NW_015548403.1:58186-58898 GCF_001515605.1 Sinocyclocheilus anshuiensis
CAGACACGGGTCACGACGAGGCGTTCCCCATAGCGACCCCTAGAGGACGCAGTTCGAAGTTCCCATGAAAGGGAACCTGTTTCACACCGCACCGCACATCAGCGTGAATGTTAACGAAAGACGCCTGATACACCGCAGGCTGCAGCAGAGCAGCAGTGCGCATTTTTTTCCCCGGTATGCATGTTAACGAATGAGTGCTTTTACACCGGACGCTGCAGCAGCTCGGCAGCGGGTTTGGCATCGAGTCTATTTTTTGCTGTGCTGCTCAGCAGCTCGAGCTTAAAGCGCCAGTACAAGGTTGAAGGACAATTTGACAAAAAAATTGAGTTGACACAAAAAAGTATGTATTGCACAGAATAAGCATATACCCGTAAACTCCTTTAGGAGATCTCAATTGCAGTCAGTTTCGTTCCTTTGCGAGATCTCAATGAACGCATTTACATGCACGTTCTTAGGCCGATTATGCTTAATAAGCCGAAAACGCACTTGGTCATGTCACACACACTTACTTTCTCACCCACATTCACATAAGTTTGACTGTTTCTGTTAGAACATTTCAAATGTTTTTGAATACCTGCTCTGTTGTATTCTCTTTTGGATTATAAGTAAATGTTCTTACTACACTATTAATGTGTATATGTCCTCTATACTTCTATGGCTCTCAATAGATTCAGTGGTTGGAGTTGGGTTAATACTCCTTGACAAGTTCTGT
>NW_015548403.1:59710-65015 GCF_001515605.1 Sinocyclocheilus anshuiensis
CAAAACATATTGATCATTTAATAATTGTTGAAAAGCTAAAATGTTTGTTTTCAACTTCCAAATAGATGTCCAATGATTGATAAATAAATGTTTGATTGCTGAATATTGTACCCTAATTGAAGTAGCTGTTTAGTAGGATCATGATTTTGCATACCATTGCATACCTGACACATAATATATTATAATATTTATGATTAAAATTCAAATGATTAAGTAGTTAGAAACTAGTTGCTGTGAATTCAGGTGCCATCAGTTGTCTTCATATGAATGACTTGTAGGCCCTTCCTTACCAAACACCAAGTAACTAAATTAGGATACAATTATGAGTCATTCGCAAACTGTTAAACATTAAACTGTTGGTTACTTTAAAACTAACCTTCATCTGGGAAATCACAGGGATATGTGAATATTTGATCTGTTAACTGGTTGCATACGTCAGATTCATTGCATGACTCAGGCAGAGAAAAGCTGTTGCTATCAAACATTGTTCACAAACATTAGTGTATTGGTGAAGAGATAGATCAAATAGGCCAATTGATGGAAGGTTTGTGAAGAAATTTCATGCTCCCTTGTAAAAGTATTTTTTAGTATTTTTAAAATACAAAAATACAGTAGTTTATTTTGATACATGGTGTGGCTGCTGTATTTTGTAGTTTATTTTGATACACTTAAAATGAAGGTATTTGGTATTTTATTTTAAAATAAATTTTGATGTATCTTTGCCCAACCCTGTGTGTGAGCATGCTTAGTGTGTATTATGTAATACAGTGTGTATTAAGTAATATAGTTTAACCCTTTCATTACTCTGTGCGTGTGATCGTATTCTCCATCGTGGATGCGTTCTGGTGTCAGCCATACATTTCATGTTGGCCCAGACCCTAACAGCATACAACCCATAAAGTCCTTAAAATGCTTGAACCCTGTTAATTGCTGCTTGCAGCTATACTTATTTGTATTATTTCTGAGTCATAGTTGTGAAATAAAAAAAAAATATTTTTAATTTTTTTTTCCCCATTGGAAACAACTTCAAACCAGGATATCATCACATTAAAATATCAAGCGTTACACTATTTTCCCACGAAAAAAATAGAGCATGACGGAAAATGTACAGCTCATTCCCTCAAACTGATGGTATTATCTGTTAACTGATAAGGATTATCCTTATGATTTGATATGATTTGTTTCAATTATTTTGAGTGGTAGTTCCCAAAACTAGAAGTGGCACCCAAATTTTAAAAATGCAGTAGGTATTTTTTGGAAAAATAGGATATTCAAGTGGAATACTAATGTTTGGGGCCAGGTACGGAGACCAAAATGTGGGACAGTCACACAAATTGGTAGCATTGTTTAAGCATCCTGCAATTCATAAGCTGTGTCCCACATTTTAGTTTGTCTATATTATTTTTAATGACTAGCCTTTTATGTTCAGTTCATTAGAGAATCAAGTATTCCAGAGCGCCATGGGTTGTTCTGGCCAATTTCCTTGTCTGAAACAGAACATGCAGTTAAAAAAAATTGCTAGAGGAATGACTGGCCTCCCTTGAATTACCATTTGACAGATTCCAGTTTTTGTTGACACATGCCCACAGACAGATAAAGTTTTACACCGGATGACATTAAAATGACTTTTTATTGTCTTTTGGAATTCTGTTCCATAGTGAAACATATGAAACATTTATAAAATCAGCATTAAAAAATAAGTTCTAAACAGACTTAAGCTGCTTTACAATATATTTAATTGACCCCAGAAAAAAGTTTATCTGTCAAAAAAACAGTACAACTCTTTCCCACCATGCAGCTAATGAGTCCATTTCTGGGAAAGTTGGAAACCACTGCCCACCCCTTCAACAAACATCTAAAAAAATAACAGTTTTTTTTAACCAAACCAGAGCTGTGAATAGAAAAATCCCAGCACCACAACTGTGGTATTTTTTTCTTTCTTTTAGTATTTAGCATTAAATTCCAATGACTAGAGAACGAAAACGTGCGTTATCTACTGTATTCTTAAATACAAATGTTTTGAATTTTTTTTTTTTATAAACAATTCTGAAATTTTTACACAACATTAATTTCATACATATAATCATTATTGCTTGGTCTTTTTATTTAACCGCACTGCAAAGAAAAACCACAAGCTTCTAAACAGACTTACTAATCAGACTTCCTACTTGTTTACAAACAGTAACTAAGAAGAGGACTGTAAAATACTGTAAAATTGCACACCATACCAGTACTGGTAAATGAAGCGCACTAAACATTTTTATAAATGGCTACCCAAATATATACATTGTAGTTCACTTGATTTGTAAGTGATTAATAAATTGTCTTTTAAAGCACTGTACTTTACTGTAAAAAAAAACAACAAAAAAACAAAAAAAAACATTTCTGACAGATATCTGAAAATTTGAAAGACTTCAAAGATTTCTGGCTGTTCTCATATATTTGCACTTTACGAAAATAGCTTTGAGCTGATTTGCATGAACTGCACAGGAATGGCCTCAGGGATACCAGAACTTGTGCATATTTTCTGCAAACAACAGTCTTTACAGAGCACACACTGAATGCATACGTACAGTAACATATAATCTATAGGCAAGGAAAAAAGAAAGGAAAAGAAAGTCATGTATAGTGCACTACACAAACGGAGAAGTACGCACAAGGACATTAAAAACCAGTTTTTCAAGCATTAATTTGCATATTCTCTGTAGCATAACATGTTGACAACATGAAACTCTAATGATTTGCATGCATGAGCTCTGAAGACTTGATTGACAGTATAGTTTTCTAAACCCTCTAACACTTTTACGACTGTACAAGTACTGTATGAGTGTTTCGTTGTTACTTGATACTTTGTGTTGTCACAACCTTTCTCTCTTGGACAACGACTTTATGTGATGATGGATTTTGGCTTATCTGGACAGATGTCCCACCCAATCCGACGCTACCAAATGACCCTGCGGTGGCCGCCATGCCCTTTTGAAGACCCCTCTGGCCCACACCTGATCCCCCTTTGCTCTCCACATAAAGGACATTTTGAGATCCACCATGAGTGGAAACACCTTTTTTGAGGGACCCCTGAATCAATTGACCCCCTTGTCCTTCCACAACCATCAGGCCCTGAGATCCAGCAACCCCTCTCTGAAGCGTCCCCTGAAGGACTTGACCCCCCTGAAGGACATGACCGCTCGTGGCTCCCCCATCCACCAGGAGCACTTGTGATCCAGACAGATTACCTGTGTGCATCATCCCAGCCTGAGCTGGTGCACCTCTGTCCACAAGCACCATTCTCTCACCGCGGGTCAGGGTATTCGTTGCTATGTTGCCGCCCTGGACTACAACCCCCTCGGCTACAGGGCCGCTGTTCAGCACGTACATGCTCTGTCCCATGGTGGGCCTTTCAGTGAGCAGTACCGTGCTGGGCTGTGGCTCGACCATGTAGTACATTGGCTGCGGTTGCATCAGGACTGTTGGAGCTGGTTGTACGCTCGTAATCATTGTGGGCCGGTTGTCTGTGACAAGGAAGTTCTCCACACGAGTAGATGATGTCGTAGACGTGTTGGAAGCTATATTCAATGCGTTTGAAGATATAGCTCTGTTAGTGGCAATATTTCCAGAATTTATAACATTGGTTGATGAAGACACCTCGGTATGGTCCACGATGGGTTTGGGAGGAAGAGGAGCTGGGACCTCAGTCTTTTTACCGCCACATATTTCAGCGAGAGTAGTGAACTTGGGCCCGAGGTCATTGAGAAACTCTAGGTCATTGTTATCTTCGAGGATGCTGCAGCAGCCCACACACACACAGGCATGTGATCCACATACAATACAACAATATAATAATAGTACGATAATGATAGAGTGATAGATTGAACAATGAAATGATAGATAGAATGATGTGATGAAATTATAGAACAATAGATAGATTGAAAAATAAAACAGTAGATAGATAGATAGATAGATAGATAAAACAGAATGATAAAGCAATAGAACAATAAAATGATAGATCACTAGAACAACAGATATAACAAAAAATGATAGAATGACAAAATGACAGAACATTAGATAGAACTATAGATAGAATGATACATGTTAGAACAACTGGCAGATAGAACAATAAATACAACAAAAAAACCCAGAATGATAAAACGATTGAACGATAACAAGACAGAACATTATAAAGATAGAACAACAGATAGAATGATAAATGATATAACGACAGATAGACCTAATGATAATAATATAACGATAGATAGAATGAATGATAGAACGATAACCAGACAGAATATTATATAGATACAGTGCTGCTTGAAAGTTTGTGAACCCTTTAGAATTTTCTATATTTCTGCAGAAATATGACCCAAAACATAATTAGATTTTCACACAAATCCTTAAAGTAGACAAAGAGATTCCAATCAAACAAAGAAGACAAAAATATATACTTTGTCATTTATTTATTGAGAAAAATGATCTGGTGTTAAATATTTGTGAGTGGCAAAAGTATGTGAATCTTTGCTTTCAGTATCTGGTCTGACCCCTTTTTGCAGCAATAACTGCAGGTAATGTTTCTTGTAACTGCTGATCAGTCCTGCACAACATCTTGAAGGAGTTTTAGCCCATTCCTCAGTACAGAACGACTTCAACTCTGTGATGTTGGTGGGTTTCCTCCTATGAACTACTCGCTTCATCTCCTTCCACAAAATTTCAATTGGATTAAGGTCCGGACTTTGACTTGACCATTACGAAACATTCGCTTTGTTTTTCTTTAACCATTCTTTGGTAGAACAACTTTTGTGCTTGGGGTCATTGTCTTGCTGCATGACCCACTTTCTCTTGAGATTCAGTTCTCGGACAGATGTCCTGACATTTTCCTTCAGAATTTGCTGGTATAATTCAGAATTCATTGTTCCATCAATGATGGTAAGCCGTCCTGGACCAGATGCAGCAAAACAGGCCCAAACCATGATACTACCACCACCATGTTTCACAGATGGGATAAGGTTCTTATGCTGGAATGCAGTGTTTTCTTTCTCCAAACAACTCTGCTCATTTAAACAAAAAATTATATTTTGGTCTCATCCATCCACAAAACAATTCTCCAGTATTCCTCTGTCTTGTCCACATGATCTTTAGCAAACTGCAGATGGGCAGTAATGTTCTTTTTGGAGAGCAGTGGCTTTCTTCTTGCAACTCTGCCATGCACACCATGGTTGTTCAGTGTTCTCCTGATGGTGGACTCATGAACATTAACATCAGCCAATGTGAGAAAGGCCTTTAGTTGCTTAGAAGTTACCCTGGGTTCCTTTGC
>NW_015548403.1:66957-77275 GCF_001515605.1 Sinocyclocheilus anshuiensis
CTCATGAACATTAACATTAGCCAATGTGAGAAAGGCCTTTAGTTGCTTAGAAGTTACCCTGGGTTCCTTTGCAACCTTGCAGACTATTACACGTCTTGCTTTTGGAGTGATCTTTGTTGGTCAATCACTCCTGGGGAGGGTAACAGTGGTCTTGAATTTCCTCCATTTGTACACAATCTGTCTGACTGTGGATTTGTGGAGTCAAAACTCTTTAGAGATGTTTTTGTAACCTTTTCTAGCCTGATGAGCAACAGCAACTCTTTTTTCTGAGGTCCTCAGAGATCTCCTTTGTTCATGCCATGATACACTTCCACAAACATGATCAGACTGATAGATCCCAGTTCTTTAAATAAAACAGGGCACGCACTGACACCTGATAGTAATTTCACTGATTGAAAACAACTCTGAAAAACAGATGGACTCTAATTTCACCTTCAAATTAACTGCCAATCCTAGAGATTCACATACTTTTGCAACTCACAGATATGTAATATTGTATAATTTACCTGAATAAATAAATGACAAAGAACATATTTTTGTCTCACTTGTTTGTTTGGGTTCTCTTTGTCTACTTTCAGGACTTGTGTGAAATTTTGATTATGTTTTGTGTCATATTTATGCAGAAATATAGAAAATTCTAAAGGGTTCACAAACTTTCAACGACACTGTAGAACAACAGATAGAATGATAAATGATATAACGATAGAGAGAACTAATGATATAACGATAGATAGAATGAACGATATATATAGAATGAATGATATAACAGATAGAAAGATAGATAGATAGATAGATAGATAGATAATAATAAAAAAAAATAATTAATTACATTTATATAGCGCTTTTCTAGGCACTCAAAGCGCTTTACATTGTCAGGGGGTATCTCCTCATCCACCACCAGTGTGCAGCATCCACCTGGATGATGCGACGGCAGCCATAGTGCGCCAGAACGCCCACCACACACCAGCTTACTGGTGGAGAGGAGACAAGAGTGATGAAGCCAATCAGTAGATATGGGGATTGTTAGGAGGCCATGATGGTCAGAGGCCAATGGGCAAATTTGGCCAGGATGCCGAGGTCACACCTCTACTCTTTTCGAAAGACATCCTGGGATTTTTAATGACCACAGAGAGTCAGGACCTCGGTTTAACGTCTCATCCGAAGGACGGTGCTTGTTGACAGTATAGTGTCCCCGTCACCCGTATAAAAAGATAATTGCATAATTAATCACACTAAATAAATGTGTTGAACTGACTTTATATACACACTTTCCTGTAGGTACAGTATACTAACCTGTGAATAGTATTCACCCAGGAACATATCAGACACGGCCATTCCGTCAAAATCTCCAGCCATTTCTCTACTCCTAAGAGTCTCACTTCTCCTGATCGAGTCCATGTAGGACATTTCCATTTCATTGTAGCCACGGCCACCCATTGTGGAAGAGGAGTCCAGGAAGCCTTCTCCTCTTGCTCCTCCTACTCCTCCTGCTCCTCCTACTCCTCCGGCTCCTCCTGCGAAGTACATATCACCCACAACGTCTCTCGACATAACATTCGTCCTTCGATCAACAACATCGAGTAGTGGAACATCCTATCAGAGAAAAAAAGGGTTTGATTTATTTAGCTTTATAACAGAAATAACATCTTAATCAGATTTTGTTCCCGATAACATGCATTGCAAATCAATCAGAAGTTCAAGATCTTACCCTGTCCTCTCCCTGGCCCTCGGTATGGTAAGAGATGAGATGCTCTTTAGTGTCAAAGGGCATGTCTGTGAAAGCTCCCGCCAGCCCAGCAGTTCCACACTGACACAGCAGCAACAGGAGTGGGATGACTGTAACAGGAGAAATATAGCATTTATTTTTCACATAATAATAACAACTATCAATCATGTCTGGTATTCTGCTTAATAGGCTAAGTCCACCCCAAAAGTGAAAATTCGGTCATCATGTTCCAAATCTTAATTTCTTCTGTGGAACGCAATGTTGTTTTGGACCCCACCGACTTTCATTGTGTGAATAAAATCATTCTTTAAAATATCTTCTTTTGTGTTTTGCAGAATAGGTGAGTAAATGATGACAGAATTTTGTATTTTTGGGTAACCTATCCAATGAAGTTGTTTGGAGAGCAGGATCAGGCACAAGAAAGTTCAAGGTGAAGTTCAAAATACATTCTCTTAACCTAATTTATTGTACTATTAGCGTGCCATTCATGGGTTTATCTTCCCTAGAAGTGTAAAGATTGAGCCTCCCAGGCAAAAAATGTAGAGCAGTTTGCTCAGATCCATCAATCTGTTTCCAGCTCAACCTATAGTGAGAGACTGGGGTGTGGCTACTGAATTTTAGCCAGTGTGGGACTAAGGCTGACACATCACATGGAAAAAGAACTTCATATTTGGTTACAGAAGTGCAGGCCAAAATTCGAAGAGACAGACAAGGGTAAACATTGGCAGTGGCAATAAGATGGAGGAATGAATTGGTGGAATGTTTGGGTTTCAATCGAGACGCCAAACTTGTGGAGTTTCTTCTCGACAGGTAAGCTAAACTCAAGATTTTGCCACACATGTTAGCTCTTAACTGTCAATCTTTACACCTGCTCCTGAAAATATGCTTTATTTTTGTCATTTCATTAGTCCTGCAGAAACGGCATGCTTCAGCTTTAAATGTGGCATAAATAGAAACGAGGCAATTAACTAAATATCTAGGGAATGTCAGAAAGACAGATTTACATGGTAGACTTTGTTAAGATACTGGTGTGAACTTACGCAATAATGAAAGGAGTCCAAGGAAGAGAAGGCCGATTCCAGCAGGTCCAAACCTGGATCCCTTCTTAAATGCTCCTGTTCCTCCATGTGCTCCTGTTCGGGCACAAGCTCCCTGGTCGGTACAGGTGCACACATCCACCTGAATTTTCTGAGGTTCTGGACATGACAATCCCTGCTGGTCCTTGACGTCCACCGTCAGCTCGTATTCTCCTGGCCACAGCTTTTGATGGGTTCTGAAGATGGCAGTGGTATCTGATAAGAAGAAAAACAGACGATCTCAACCACAGAGTCAGTAGTGACATCCTGATTAACAGATCTCTGACTAGTACTTTATATTTTTGACTTCTTACAACAGGTAGTTTTTAACATGTGGGTCAAGGCCCCCCCCCCCCCCCAGGTACTGCAGCAGTATTTTACTATACATATTCATGGAAATATAATTTAACTTCAATGCAATTTTTAAATGTTACGTCAGTGAAGTATAGTTGTGGGTCATAAAGCTTTTATGGTTGGCCATGTGGGCCATTGTGTTCCCAACATACACACATACCGTTGAAATGCTCGACTGTCCATTTCCCTTTAGTTCCTTCTGGGACAACATTGAAGGTGAATGGAGCTCCATTGGGTGGCGCATCCTCATCCACTGCAGTGACTAAGACGGCATCCTTTTCAGTACAAAGTGTCTTGACTTTGCTTGCCAAAGTTGGGCAGTGATCATTAAAATCCTCTACCTGGATGGCAATGGTGCCTGTTGCCGTCTTTGAAGGCAAGTCTATAAGAAAAAAGGAAAAACATATTTTAAAAAATAATATATTATTTTGATTTGCATACAATACACAAACATAAATGTGAGACAAATGTTATAATACTGTTATATATAATAAAAACTGAAGTGTCAAAAAGTAAAATAAAAGAATGCTTTTGGGCTACTTTCCCTTAGTTTAAAAAAATACTAAAAGAAAAATATAGAAAAAGAGAATGCATTGTAAATAAATGGTATAAGTGAATGAAATCAAATCATTTTTACAACATAACTTGCAAATGGTTAAGTATCCAAACATTGACCCGGTTTTCAGTAACTATTATTGATCAATGTGAAGAAGGCGCCATCTTCAGGACAGGTTATATACCTGCAATGTCCATTTTATTGTAAAATGCAGCACACTGGAATTATGATTGGTCTATAAGTTAATGAAGAATATTATCATATATTATGGCAGTGAACAATAACCTGGCAACATATGGCAACAGTTCAGAAAAAAATAGAACAGTTGGATAAATAAACCAACAAAGAAAGAAATGTTTTCCCTTTTACCTGGAACCAGTGTTATTTTAGTATCATTTATATACTATTTTAGTTATAGTTTTAGTAATTTTGTTGTGTTTGTCATTTTTATCACTTTTTTAAAATTCTTAATTAATGTCTTCATAGTTTTTAGTTTTAGTTTCAGTTATTTTAGTACTTCAAATGAAACTAAATGAAAAGGAGAAATGTTGCCTTGACAACGAGTTGAAATAAAATAAATTTCAGTTATATTTATACTGTTGGTAACCAAACAGTTGCTGGTAGTCACTGACTTCCATAATATGGAAAGAAAATAATATGGAAGTCAATTGGCTACCAGCAACTGTTTGGTTACCAACATTTTTCAAGACATCTTCTTTTGTGTTCAACAGAAGAAACTCGTACAGGTTTGGAACAACTTGAGTAAATGATGACAGAATTATCAACTAGCCATTTAAAGTTTTAGTTTTAGTTAATAATCCTGCCTGGAACTTGCCTTGAGTTATGCTGTAAATCTGGGCGTAGTAAGTGCCGTTAACTAGATACTTGGACTCGCGGTCAGGAGCCTTGTTCATTCTAATGGCCCCAGTTGTCTCATCGATGGTCAGCCAGTTATCTGGGTCAAATCCTTTAACATACCTATAAGAAAAGGGAACATAGTTGGTTCAAGCTCATTTCTTTTTCTTTTATATGCTTAATTGTTGACAGAACTATTTTTATGTAAACATACTTCACGTTGGTAGCTTCCTTTCCCGTGTCTGTGTCAGTGGCCGGGTACCTTGCGATGACCTCATTGCTGTTAAAAGTCTTGCCTTCTGAGATGGCAATGGCTTTTGTTAGAGGCATGAACTTGGGTCCTTCTGGCTGGTTTTTCACCTTTACGTTCACATTGTATATCTGACTCCCTGACATCGACCATGAACCGCCTGCACTGCCGCCACCACCGCCGCCAGCTCCACCGCCTCCACCACCACCACCACCACCACCGCCACCGCCGCCTCCTCCTGCCCCATCACCGCTGCCACCGAAGTTTATGTTTATTCCTTCTTGTCCTCCAGTCACAGAGGGGTGGAATGGAGCATTGTTCATTACACCAATGCCAAGGTTCAGGTCTTTGACATCCTCATAATCAACAGCCTGCAGGGAAAACAGACATAAGATACTTTTTTCAAGCAAATGGCTGAGAGTATAATCTGCTTCAGTTACATGCTATAAGTAACAATGTCAAAAGTACCAGTACTTTTAAAGAAAGTTGATACTATAACAAAGGTAACAATACTAGCCTTTCTTCTGTATCAATATAACCAAGTACTGATTCAATTTATTACCCAAGTGCTGTCTGACTAACTGTTTTCGATGGTAAAACTGCACTTTTCTGCACGGGTCATCAAAATCTTTGCAATGTATTAATGTAAACACAGTAAATTATGTATCATGTGAATGTTAAAAGAATACGTTTTGATGAATAATCAAAGTACACTACTATTTAAAAGTTTGGGGAAAGTATTTTTAAAGTTAATACTTTTACTTGGCAAGGATGCATTAAATCAGGGCTGCCCAAACTCGGTCCTGGAGGGCCGGTGTCCTGCAGAGTTTAGCTACAAATTACCTCAACACACCTGCCTTTAAGTTTCTAGTATGCCTAGTAAGAGCTTGATTAGCTGGTTCAGGTGTGTTTAATTGGGGTTGGAGCTAAACTCTTCAGGACACCGGCCCTCCAGGACCGAGTTTGGACACCCCTGCATTAAATGAATAAAAAGTGAGAGTAAAGACATGCATAACATTACAAGATTTCTATTTCAAATGGCTGCTGAAAATTCAGCTGTGCCATCATAAAAATAAATGACATTTGAATTTTTTTTAAAAAGAAAGCAGTTATTTTAAAGTGTAATAATATTTCACAATGTTACTGTCTATTATGTCAATAATATTAATCAAACAACAATACTAAAAAGAAAAAGAGAAACTGCATTTACATTATTCCTTTATTATTGACTGCTTACTTGAATAATTACTTAAAATAATTACTTGTTTACTAAATTGAATTAGTTTTTCCTGTGGTGTCAAAATTGGTATTGAGAATTATGAAATCTTACCAATATTGGTATGAATACTTACATTTTGGTATCACAAAAAAACCTACTGACAACTATCCTAGAAATTATGAAAGAAAAATAACCAACAAATATCATTGCACACCTTGTCAAGCATAATGACTGCCTCATTGGTCTTTGGGTCCGTGTGAATGCTGAAGTATCCAGCCTCATTGCCTGATGCAATAAAGCACTTAGTCACCCAGTTGTCCGTGTCCTTAAGATCCAGGTCACTTGCTTTAAGTCTCATCACCTCTATTTTATCTGTATTTTCCTCAATACTAGCCTCAAACTATGGAGAAAGAAAAAATAAGTTGCAAAAATTGCAGGGACCACTACAACAACATTAAAACTGTGTGGATGTAAACATAGTGTAGATATTTTCTTACTGGGCCTTGCAATGTAGGCACATTATCGTTGACATCATTGATCTTGATGGTGACTGTTCCTGTGGCGGCATTGCCGCCTGGGGCTCCGTTCAGGTCAGATGCTTTGATAAGCAGGACATACTGATCAATAGTCTGAAGAGAGAGATGGCGTGTAAATAAACAGGTGGAATCATTTACATGCTGTTCAATATGCTCAACAAAAGCAGTTATTGTGTCCTTATTATGTTCCTGCATTACTCATTTAAACTGAAACAATAACAGAACATCTGGCACTGACACTGAAGCTTACAAATGCTGTCAATGAAGTAGAGCCAGTGCAAACACATGGAGTCTATGTGTGCTATGTAAGCGTGTTGGATATCAGGTACACATTTGATAAAGTGATGGTGACCTCTCACCTCTCTATCCAGATTAGGATTGTTAACACGGACTGTCCCGTCAGCATCAACTCTGAACATTTGCGCCCCAGCTGGCTGCTGCTCAACAATCTCATACTTGATTTGAGAGTTTGGGTTTCCTACCTCATCAGCATCAAAGCAATTAATCTTCATCACTGCTGTATCTATAAAATAAGAGTGCCCGCGATAAATGAAATGAACAAATCCTTCGAAAAATCTAGTTTAAAACATGTGACAAGTTCTTAGAAATGTACTCTTTGTATTCATGTTGGCTTCATAAAGTTTTAAAAACCTTCATACCATTTTATCCTGTATACATATCAAGAGGTGTAACCTTCAAGTAAAACATTTTTATCATTTAAAAAAAAAAAAAGTTAAATTATACACTACTACGGTGTATACTGAATAATTTTATACCGCAAAAATGCATTAAATTGACCAAAAGAGACAGTAAAGACCTTTACAGTTTTACAAAATAATTCTATTTCAAATAAATGTTGTTCTTTAACTTCATCAAAGAACCCTGAATTTTTTTTACACAAAAATATTAAGCAGTACAACTGTTTTCAGAAATGGTAATAATAAAAAATATTTCTTGAGCAGCAAATCAGCATATTAGAATGATTTCTGAAAAAAAATATGTGACCCTGAAGAGGAGTAAGCTGCTGAAAATTCAGCTTTGCCATCACAGGAATAAATTACATTTGAAAAATATTAAAATTGAAAAATTGAAAGTTATTTTAAATTGTAATAATATTTTCACAATATTTCTGTTATATATATATATATATTTATCAAATAAATGCAGCATTGGTGAGCATAAGACACTTCTTTCAAAAACATTTAAAAGACTTACAGACCCCAGATTTTTGAAGTGTAGTGTTTATTTCAAGATTCTTTTTTTCCCCTCAAATATCTTAAATTATTAATTCATAAATATCATTACATTTTTGGGGAGTTGCACCACATGACATTTTACAACTAAACTTATATTACCAAATAGTAATAAGAAGTGCAGCTGATTTTTTCCCCCTTATAATAATTAATTTCCTCTTAAATTCCTGTTAAATAATAATAACATATCTTGCAAAACTACTTCATAAAAGAGAAATGAATTATAATACAGAAAAGTATGTATTCAGTATTCAAATTATGAATACATTTTAAAGGATTAAAAGATCCAGAAAAAAAAAAAAAAAAAAAAGGTTTTGGTTTGAGTCAATAACCCACATGCAGAATTTGATAATTATTAATCTCCATTATGTTTATTGTACAAACTTCAAGTCACTTTTTTTTTAAAACACCTGTAACAACTGCAGTTCACATACCTACTAGACTGAGCTCGTTTACATCGCCAGGTATCATTGGACCGAAAACAGGCGGATTATCATTCTGATCCTTCACTTTTATTCTCAACCCAATGTCATTCTCTGCAATTGTGCCATCTGTGAACGTAGCAACGCCTGAAAGCTACAGAGGTGAAGAAATAAATGTAAGATCACCATCCCTCATAATCAAGTGTAGGTGTTAAAGCCACCTTCATCATCTTCATCATGAATCATCATTGTCATCATGGCCATTTCACTTACATTGTATTGTGCGATGGACTCTCTGTCAAGGAGCCCCGTTATCCTTACATATCCATTTTCAGGATTCACCACAAATAAATTGAACGGCTCTTGGTCTGCACCGATGCCCTTCAGCGAGTACTTCACATTTCTCAGTTTGACATCTTCCTTATCTGAGCGAATCTAAATAAATCAGAAACACATTTATTTAACCCCCCCAAAAAAAACAATCAAGCCACAGAGGCCTGACACATTAAGCATTGCAAATCTTAAATACTTGGATTTGTTAATAATATTGTTTCACAGTATATCACACATGTGAAGTGGTGACTTCATCAAATACTCTTACGTGTGCACCAATAATGATACTGCAAACATCAGTTTTTATATACAAAGTTTAAATGACAAGAAGCTAAAATTGCAATTTTCATGTGTAATTTTTGTGCATACCATTAATGGAATTAAAGGAATAGCTCCCCAAAAATGAACATTTTCTCAAAATTTACTCTCAAAGATGATCTAATGAGTTGCTCAGCAACAGATGACTCTACAGTGAATGGGTGCCGTCACAATGAGAGTCCAAACAGCTGATAAAAACATCACAATAATCCACAAGTAATCCACACCACTCCAGTCTATCAATTAATGAATTGTGAATTATGAAGAGAAAAGTTAATTGTTTGTAAGAAACAAATCCATTATTAAGGCCTTTTAAGTTTAAACTGTTGCTTGTGGCGAAAATACTATCATCCATAATAATGCTTCCTCCAATGAAAAATCCATCCCCTGTTGTCCTCTCACATCAAAATTCACTAACATATTTGTTTAGTTTTGATCAGTGCATAGTTCTCTCCTGATTCAGAAGAGACAACTTTTTCACTGGAGACAGCAATATTATGGTTAGAGAGCCTGTATTTTAGCCAAAAACATCTTCATATATTTATTACATACACATTACAAACACACAATTCATTGGAGTAATGTGGATTATTGTGATGTTTTTATCAGCTGTTTGGACTCTCATTGATCTCATGAGCAAGTGATGTAATGATAAATTACTCCAAATGTGTTCTGATGACAAAACAAACGAATCTACATCTTGGATGGCCTGAGGGTGAGTACATTTTCAGCAACTTTTCACTTTTGCGTGAGCTATTCCTATAATATAATTTGCAATTAGATCACATCTTATTTTTCCCTTTTCAACTCCCCCATGGTGAAAAAGCTGATGCCTTGTGACTAATTTATTTACATGTCATTTTTGCACATTGATTGTACATTAATGTTGATATCAGCATATTAATGTTTAATGCAGAAAAAGTCTCACTCACTTTTGCAATGAACTCTCTCTTGGTGTAATCCACATTCTCCTCTAAGATTTGGGGAGGGACGATCCATTCTCTCTTCTGCCTGTGGAGGGCCACAGAGTTCTGGAATCTGGCTTCAGCCTCAAACACATGCTGTGGGAAAACAGAAATGCACAACAACAATTTGTGAAGACAGACTTATCCCGCCAACCTTCTCACACACAGCAGAAAAGACAAAGACAGAGAAATATTTGTTTTTATATTTGCTGCCCTGTCTGGTGAGAATGTTCTCATTTGCGGCTTTTGTAAATGATTCACTAGTGAGTCATCATAAATGATCGAAACACTGTAGTTGCAACTTGCACGCATGCATTGTTTGACACTAAGCTCATCCTGTCTGTACACAGACAAAATTAAACAGATGCCATAATTTGTATGAAATGAGTTGAAAGAGAGATAATAAACCTGAAAAGATTTGCAAACACGGGGGGGGGGGGGGGAAAACCCTCACA
>NW_015548403.1:77594-88097 GCF_001515605.1 Sinocyclocheilus anshuiensis
AGGCGATTGGCGGGTGGGGGGGGGGGGGGGGGTAAACACTGCACAGGAGTCATTCATTTATTTCACTTCAGCAGACGTCTAATTAAGGAAGATAAGATGAAGAAATACTTGGCAAAAGCGAAATGCATTCCACTTAAGTCGAGATCACCTTAATCAGACCACACACAACTAAGATAAAGCATATGCACACAGTGGCAGAAAACGCTGCACTATCTCAAATATAAAATGTAATGTCTTAGTAAGGGGTTTTCTTTACTTTCTTCAACTGTGCATTTCTGAATTGTACTGCACAAAGTTTCAATAGTTACTTTTACAAGTGTTAATAGTGATACATGGAGACATCACATATTGTGTAGTAATTACATAAGGTTTGGTACATGCATTAGGTTGTTTTATGTAAACTGAAGGCCTAATGATTGTCATATGAATAAGTAGAACCTTTAAATTTGTGACATGGAAATATGAAAGGCTAAAAACTCAGCAATAAAATGTAATTTTAACCCAAATGAGAGATGTTTTACACCAAAAGCACTCTCTCGTACACACACAGTGTATGACATGTATGGGCATAATGGGTATGCAAAATATTAAAAACGAAAGCCAAAACAACCAAGACTGTGCTCTTTGCATATCTACCTAGCACATACTGATAAACGCAGTAAAATCATCCTTCACTGAGATTCTCCAGTGTCAAGTACCAGGTGAAGTGATTTTCACTCATTTAGTAGATTGCACTCATTTAGTAACCATTTTACTCAACTGTTGTTCAGTAAATCAAACTCATCTTCATTAGAATTTGAGTAAGTATTACTGAGAAATGTAAATCATTAAGGTGCCAGGGGGAGGGAATTTCAATACTCCTAAGTGAATACAATAGGCTGTACAGTCTTATACTTGCAGATCCAGCTTGACTGCTGTAATTTGTGTGTCTGTATACTAGACAGAGCTTGTACTGAAATGCCCTTTACAAAATACACCGTTAAATAGTGGAACTTGGAAGTTCCCAACAAAATACTACAATACAATTACTATGGTGCCGTTATTATGGTAAACCTATAATAAGACAGTTGGGTATCTCCATACCGATGTAAAAAAAAAAAGATTTTACTTTAAGATTTTATTTAATATTTGTCTAGTTATTGACCATTAGCAATGGTGGTTAATTTCGTATCATGGTTTCATTGTAGTATATAATATAATAAATATTAGGGGTGCTCCGATTGATCGGCTACCGATCACTATCGGCCGATAATCACGTTGGGATGATTGATTGATTATGTCTCTAAAAAGACCGATCTCAAAAAACCTATCTCAAGCTGATGACGCTGCCATGAGAGGTTTGGCACGACATAAAATAATTATAATGCTGAAGGTGACGTACTCACCTTCATATTTCTTCATTAAATAACTTATAAAGTAAGTTGAAAACCTTGTGTGAGACATAATTTCACAAACTGCGTGAGTGAATCACCGCGCGCGCTCTCTCTTTCTCAAAATACGCAAATGGCTTCAAATCACCACACATCGCATCTGTCTATAAGCGAGCTGCACGCTGCACAATTGACACAGGAATTGTCACTTGCACAATCGAGGCAGTGTCACATCGTCACTAAAGTTTATAAATTGCGTTACTTTTTAATTCTTGCCAGTGTTTAACCATTCAGCGCTCGCGCGCTCTCCTGAAGACCGTGCGCTCACGCACACTCGCAGCGCACACACACAATGCCAGGTTCACATTACTCCGTTTGCAGTGCGTATATGGTGCGTATTTTTTTCCGCGCTCATGTTAACGGATTAATAAAGCGTTCACACTGCGCACTATGGAGACGAAACCTGCAAAAACAATAAATAAATAAATACACAAATAAATGTGTGCATAAATACACGTATTCTTGTTTAAATACATAAATAAATAATCGTGGAGGTAGGAAAACAAAGTTCTTTATGTACCGCAGGATTGCTTGTAATAAAGATTTCAATGCGAAAGAAAAGGCAGTAGAGCTGACCATTTCTGTCAGTGGTAAGTTTGTGATAACGTAAGAAAAGTAGTTTAAATGTTTTGCCACTTGCTTGAGCAACTTAACATATAAATCTATAAGTAAATGCAAAAGTAAAAAGCATTGAATAATGTGTTGCTTATATTTATTGTGTTTAAACATGTCTGTGAAAGATTGTATTACTGTACTGTGTAAAAAACGAATTGCAATGCTGAAAAAGCATTTTCAGTGACAATGTTTGGATTTGAAATCAAAATAATGGATAAATGTTGTGTTTGTGGTAAACAGCAACGGATCAGTTGCGGACTCCTGTGTGAAAGCTGCTTCCCCTCTCACAAACGACACCTAAGAGGGGAATTCCCCCCAAAATCAAAACCCTCAAAAATCCTGATCAGAGCACTGTAAATTATTTTAACCCACTAAAACTTATTGTTGTGTTAATTTGATGCCTAAAATCAAAGTGACAACCTGCACTGAGAATTTCATTGCATTTTATTCACTGCTTTGAATTTAACCACTTATTAAAAACCCGAACTGAACCTTTGGAAACTAAAATCACCTTTGACAGAAATTATTGTGAAAAGTTGAATAGAGGGACAAAAGTTGCATAGTGTAAAATATTTGACCATGCCCTTTATTTTACATTTAGTTGCCGTGGTAAATTTCTGTAAAGGGTTGGAAGTTGCTCTAAGGGTTAAAGACAATGCATTACTTTTTCACATTAACGTTATAAACATAAATATTGTTGCTTTACACATCGAGAGTGCTATAAACAAACAAATAAACAAAAGAAGATTCAGTTTTATGAGAGACACGTAACGACAGAACGATACTTTGCCAGACAGAAAGACTAAAATGGAGTAGGTGGGTATCTACTGACAGAAAGATTTAAAAACACGACAAACTTACCGATAATCCGAAACAAAACAGAAAAGCAACAGCAGGCGACATACGCCGGGCCATGGCCGGACGAACACACGGTATTTCCTGATCACCTGAGATCCGCTGCTGTCACCAGCTGCTTATGGAAAAGTTTTAATAGATCCCGCAACGGCAGAAGTGCGTCCCGGTGCTGTTTGATGCGCGATAATGCCAATGACATCGATTCGGAGCGCTTTAGAGAAACTCCTTATTCATTGTTTCTCCCACACCCTCACCTTGCGGGTTAAAAGGAGAACCTAACGTCACAAAGATGGGTGTGTGAGTTTGAGAGAGAGAGAGAGAGAGAGAAGTTCCCATGAAAGGGAACCCTAAATCAATGTAGAAACACATAGTATATACTATACATAAACATTTTGTTTGCAACATTTGTTAATCAAGAAGCTGGAAAACACAGGTCTGTGTCAAAAGGCCAAAATTACATTTTCATGGGGAAAATTAAAAATGACACTGAAAATGAACAGCTACTCTGTTTGTTTGTTTGTTTGTTTGTTTGTTTGACATACTAAAAAACCACATAGTATCGCTATTAAAGTCACAGTTTGCGCATACAGTATGTTCATGACACATGCATGCTTCTATTACTCACTGACCGTATGATGTTGTATTATTTTCACAACATCACTTTTATGCTTGTTTAATGGAAATAATGCATCCTAAAATCATTCTGAGATCATTCATTTTTAAATCACACAAAAACCTTAGAGCAATCATGTTTTGGCAAAAAGCTATTGCACTGGTCCAGAGATGAACTTCATTAGCAGATCAGAAGCAATGATTTTTTTAGATGCTCTTCTTAAGAATTATTATTAATCCCATCTAGAATAAATTGATTCCTCAGAAGCTCACACCTTGTTAAAAGTTCTCCATACTTAAAACGGCTTAACCGAAACATGTCTGAGGGTTTGCCCAACTAAGCAACTAATCAGCAGATATAGTTTTCTATTGTCTTTTATTCGTGATGGACATGTGATTGTACGCTAAATTATTTCTGAAAATAGTTTTGATCAATAGTTTTGCCTATGAGTTTCATATGCAATTATTATAAGCACTTCAGTGGAAAAGAGATAGCGTTTTAAGGAAAGGTGAAGTCATGGTACGGCTGCTTGCGTTGAAGGAGTTGTAAGCAAAGAGTGGGGAAAAAAAGAGATTGGGCGAGACAACTTTAGCTGTTTATTCTTTCCTTCTGTCAATCTATCTCTTTCACTTACTCACTCCCACTCAGTTTCTCTCACTTAATTGTTCACTTTGCTGACTTTGTCTCAGTTTGAAAAATACAATAAAACAAAGGTAAATCATCATGTCGTTAAGTATACTTCAGCATTAAACATGGTTTTAGAGATGTTAAAAGGGCCTTGGGGTAGAATATGAGGGTTAAGAAATTTCAAGGGTGGTTACAGAGGCCCTTTAGAGAGGCTCTCAATAGCACGCCTTCGCCATTTGCACACATTTAGAGAATATCTTGAGTGTGAGCTCCATTCAGATGAAGCCTGCACTGTCTGAGCCCCCATAAATCTGTTTCTCAGACACAACTGCTGAACAAAGACACTGAATGAGAGGAAAAAAGAAAGAGAGAGATTCCATGACATTTACTTGGTCAAACATTCTCTAGAAACATTCACGTGAAAGCATAGAAATGGATTCAATTATGATTACATACAGTACATTGGATCTTGTACACTGAAAAAAAAAAAAACTGGGTAGAAATACAATTTCACTCAGAAGTTCTTAGTAAATTTTACAATTAATTACAAAGAAACAGCAAGGAGCACCATAAATGGAATGCTAAATTTTAAAGTAGCAAGACAGAAATAGTATTTTCTCATAAAATAATTACTACAATAATCATTTCATTTAACTAAAATTTAACTAAAAAAAAAAAAAATGTTTTATTTGCATTTCAATAAATCAATCTTAAAATTCTAAAAAAAAGAAAAAAAAAAAAAAAGAAGATACATTAATTTGAGAAGCACAATTATGTAAGATACAAAATACATTTTAAAATTTATTTTTCTTACTGGCATTGTTAAATAATAAAAAGAAATAAAAATTTCACTCAGAAATTGCTAGTAAGTTTCACAATTAATTACAGAGTAATTGATTTAAATGTGAATTTTTAAAGTAGAAAGACTGAAATAGTATTTTTCTTGTAAAATGTGCTCCAATAATGTTTGTTTTATTTACAACTTTGAGAAAAAAAATGCAGTGTAATAAAATAATAAAACAAGTTTTATTTTATTTATTTATTTATTGATGTTTTTGTAAAAATCAGCAAATTCTTAAAACGAGGCACAGCTACTTATGTAAGATAACAAGACTTTTGTAAGACTTATGTAAGACAACAAGACTTATATTTTAAGAAAATGTATCTTATTTTTATTTTTCTTACCAGTACTGTTTTGTGCTAAATCTAATACTATTTAGTGAGGTTTAAACTTAAAACAGCACTTTGTCAATGGGGTAAGAGAATTAATTCTCTTACCCCAAAAGTCTTAATTCTTACACACAGTTTTTATCTTCTTTTATGAATGTTTGGATATTTTTGTAGTGTGTGTGTCAGTTTTGTCTAATGGTGGTTCTTGGATGGAGAATGAGAATACAGAGCACAGAAAACCAGTAGTGCAGGAAACTCCCCTGAGTTTGGATGGTAAACAGTCACAGGTCTGTATCTGTAGATGCTGCATGCACACGCTTGTCATCTGTGCACAATAACTGTATGACTCATGGTGAAATCAGAGAGATTGGGAGTGCCAGGCTGGCTTAGGCAGGGTGTGCTCGAGGGAAGGGTTGTGCAGTCAACACCCAAGTTTTCCGCACTCACATGGCAAACCGCCTAACCTATAGGATGCAGTCCTACTCATCATATAGCCGTGTGCAGTGCTGAGATGGTATATCTCATTCTTAGATGGTGCTCATTCTTAATTTGTGGTTGTGGAAGCACACATCTTTCACACCCCACTTATGTATGTGGCCAAAATGTTTTATGTTATTGTAATAGTCCCAGCTTTAAAAGAGGGTTGTTCAAAGGTGTTTTTTTTAAGTCACTGAGATACAAATTTTTATTATTATTATTATTATTTTAATCTCTTGAAATTTTTGTAATTTTGTTGTGTTTTTCTTTTCATTTGTATATATATATATATATATATATATATATATTTAAATATAAAATATTTCAGCATTAAATCTTTCAGTCTTCTTCTTCAGTATGGCTGGGTTTGCATGGTTAGGATTAGTTTAGGTAGTGTAGACTTCCACAGGGTTGTGCAAAAGTAAAAAAAATTATACGCCTTTTCATTCACAAATGTGATTTGAATGGTATATTGGCCACACCCTACACTCTTAAAAATAACGGTGCTTCAAAAGGTTCTTCACAGCGATGCCATAGAAGAACCATTTTTGGTCTGAAGGTTCTTCAGATGTTAAAGGTTCTTTATGGAACCATTTAGACAAAAAGGTTCTTCTATGGCATCGTGAAGCACCTTTATTTTTAAGAGTGTACAGGGCGTTTTGGAAGATTTTGGAATGAGAGGAAGAGGAATTTTTTGAATCGTGATCCAAGGAAATTTAACACACGTGGTGCACTTTTTTCCCTCACAATTTTGAGTTTATATCTCAGAGTTCTGTCTTTTTCTCTCACAATTCTGAGAATATAAATTGTGAGATATAAACTGAAATTTGCAAGGTATAAACAGAATTGTGAGACTAAAATTCTCAATTTGCAATTACCTTTTTTTATTTTATATTCTATAGTGGGAAATAAACTGAATCGTGAGATGTAAACTCAGAATTCATAGGAAAAAAACTTTTGTGAGAAGATTTTTGAGAAATTGAGAAAAATTGTGAGAATTGTGAGAAAAATTGTCAGAATTCTGATTTTATGTCTTGCAGTTCTGAGTTTATATCCTAGTTCTAAAAATGTTTGAAATATGCAATTAAAAAAAAAAGAAATAAGCATTAAGGTCCACCCCTAAACCTTACATATTAAAATGTACAAAGGTGATCATACAGATGCATATGAATTTGCCAATTCTGTAAAATATCATTAAGATTGTGTTTCATCATCCCTAAATATGAATTGCATCCTAAATTAAAACTTTTTTTTTTAACCTCAAATTCAGGAACTGAACTGGCATTTTAATAGTTTATTCAATTTTCTGCACAAGCCTGTTCCACACACAGATTAGTGCCACTTGTCAGTAATAATAATTACTTGCATTAATAATCACCAGTGTTGGGAAGGTTACTTTGGAAATGTAATAGGTTACAGATTACAAGTTACCCCATTTAAAATTAAATAAGTAGTGTAACTATTTAAATTACTTTATTAAAGTAATGTAACTGACTACATTGGATCACTTTTTGATTACTTTTCAAAATTTCTAATTAATGTTTTCAACTCAAACATTTAAACCAGGCAGGCTTAATCTTACATTAGCACTCAACACTGATTACTGTCAGACTTTCAAAATCCTCAAAAATCCACTAGAATTAAGATTATAAAAATGTAATTTTAAAGCACAGCCACCAAAAGATCAGACTTTAGCACCTCGTTTTACTTTGAGATCGTTCTGAGATTAAATACAGATTTCAAATCATAACAATATATAGTTTAATAGCTATGATATTTCCTGCTTTTGAAATCAAATCTTTGCATAGCAAATATGTTAGGAAACACTGGCATCTAACAATGCCTTGGAAAAAAAAAACAGTTAATGTAAAAAAATAAAGCTATCGAATAAAGTTATCGAATAAGCATGTGTCCTATTCTGTGTCCTAAACTCCTTAAACATTGACGTCTCATATTTTAGAACAGTCAGTGCATTTGGGGAAAGAAATCAATTAAATCTGTATGTGTGTGTGTGTGTGTGTACTGGTTTAACTATACTTGTGAGGACCAAATGTCTTCACTTATATAGTGAAAGATCATGACAACCCACAAGTGAGGACATTTTACTGGTCTTTTATTTAAAAAGGCTCATTATTCAGCCAAAATATGCTTTTATTTAAATCTAGTGTTTTGCACATGTTGAAATGAAATGAAAATATCATTAACCTGATATAAAATCAATGGAAGTCTATGCAATGTCTTCACTAAGATAGCAAATAAGATAGTGTGTGTGTGTGTGTGTGTGTGTGTGTGTGTGTGTAGAATTGTGAGACTAAAATTCTCAATTTGCAATTACCTTTTTTTATTTTATATTCTATAGTGGGAAATAAACTGAATCGTGAGATGTAAACTCAGAATTCATAGGAAAAAAACTTTTGTGAGAAGATTTTTGAGAAATTGAGAAAAATTGTGAGAATTGTGAGAAAAATTGTCAGAATTCTGATTTTATGTCTTGCAGTTCTGAGTTTATATCCTAGTTCTAAAAATGTTTGAAATATGCAATTAAAAAAAAAAGAAATAAGCATTAAGGTCCACCCCTAAACCTTACATATTAAAATGTACAAAGGTGATCATACAGATGCATATGAATTTGCCAATTCTGTAAAATATCATTAAGATTGTGTTTCATCATCCCTAAATATGAATTGCATCCTAAATTAAAACTTTTTTTTTTAACCTCAAATTCAGGAACTGAACTGGCATTTTAATAGTTTATTCAATTTTCTGCACAAGCCTGTTCCACACACAGATTAGTGCCACTTGTCAGTAATAATAATTACTTGCATTAATAATCACCAGTGTTGGGAAGGTTACTTTGGAAATGTAATAGGTTACAGATTACAAGTTACCCCATTTAAAATTAAATAAGTAGTGTAACTATTTAAATTACTTTATTAAAGTAATGTAACTGACTACATTGGATCACTTTTTGATTACTTTTCAAAATTTCTAATTAATGTTTTCAACTCAAACATTTAAACCAGGCAGGCTTAATCTTACATTAGCACTCAACACTGATTACTGTCAGACTTTCAAAATCCTCAAAAATCCACTAGAATTAAGATTATAAAAATGTAATTTTAAAGCACAGCCACCAAAAGATCAGACTTTAGCACCTCGTTTTACTTTGAGATCGTTCTGAGATTAAATACAGATTTCAAATCATAACAATATATAGTTTAATAGCTATGATATTTCCTGCTTTTGAAATCAAATCTTTGCATAGCAAATATGTTAGGAAACACTGGCATCTAACAATGCCTTGGAAAAAAAAAACAGTTAATGTAAAAAAATAAAGCTATCGAATAAAGTTATCGAATAAGCATGTGTCCTATTCTGTGTCCTAAACTCCTTAAACATTGACGTCTCATATTTTAGAACAGTCAGTGCATTTGGGGAAAGAAATCAATTAAATCTGTATGTGTGTGTGTGTGTGTGTACTGGTTTAACTATACTTGTGAGGACCAAATGTCTTCACTTATATAGTGAAAGATCATGACAACCCACAAGTGAGGACATTTTACTGGTCTTTTATTTAAAAAGGCTCATTATTCAGCCAAAATATGCTTTTATTTAAATCTAGTGTTTTGCACATGTTGAAATGAAATGAAAATATCATTAACCTGATATAAAATCAATGGAAGTCTATGCAATGTCTTCACTAAGATAGCAAATAAGATAGTGTGTGTGTGTGTGTGTGTGTGTGTGTGTGTGTGTAAAATATTCAGAAGTAACCCCCTTTGTAATCGTTAACATTTTCATAAGTAACTGTAATTTAATTACACATTTTTTTTCAGTAACTGTAAGAGATTACAGTTACATTTATTTTGTAATTAAACTACATAACACCGTTACATGTTACTGTGTTACTCCCCAACACTGATAATTGCTTATAATTTATATATGCAATGTATTACAAATGCATTAAAGATCCTGTTCTTGGTAATTATTATTATTTTTTTATCTATTCAATTTAAAACAGATGCCCTATACTGCCTCTTTCTTTTCAAAGGTTTACAGTAAAGTTATGTGTGTTTTTGTGTGTAGGATTTTTGTCAACTTATGCTTTACTGTGTAATGGTGTTCTGACTTTTCAACATAGAACAATAAAATCAAATAAATGAAAAGGTAGTAAGCAAGGAAATCTCTAATAGCACAGTGCAGGATGCAGGTTTGTCTGGTTGTTAAAGGGGTCATATGATGTTGCTAAAAAGAACATTATTTTGTGTATTTGGGGTAATGCAATGTGTTTATGCGGTTTAAGGTTCAAAAAACACATTATTTTCCACATACTGTACATTATTGTTGCTCCTCTATGCCCCGCCTTTCTGAAACGCGTCGATTTTTACAAAGCTCAACGTTCTCAAAAGCGAGGTGTACGCTGATTGGCCAGCTATCCTGTGCATTGTGATTGGCTGAATACCTCAAGCGTGTGACAGAAATGTTATGCCCCTTACCATACTGTGATGCCGTCTCCCGGCACGACGAGACAAAATCAATAAAACCCATTACAAACGAGGCATTTGTTGCATCCAGTGGGGACATAATTACTGATTATAATGACTTATACTGTCTTTTTACGCGTTGCGTTGCATTGCATCGCGCTGCGTACACATAAAACTCTGTCTGCATTTGTGATCGGAGAAATGACAAACAACAAGCACTACTCTACACTGC
>NW_015548403.1:88804-96142 GCF_001515605.1 Sinocyclocheilus anshuiensis
ATGCAGCGCGTGCATAACAGTCCTGAGCGCAAGCTGTACCAGTGGTCAATAAGAATAACGTGCAGATAGGCTGTACTAAATGGACGTCGGGAACGGGATATTGTTAGACCGCCCGCTCCCGTTCAAATTACACCAGAGTTACCGACCGCTACCGCGTTTTATTCGGGAATTTAATCCCACGGCGCAAAAAATCCAGTTGGGTTCCGCGGTTGCAGACCTCTACTCCACAACATGGCGGCGTCGGCGGCAACAGCGAGAATAAAAGTTACGCCTTCTTTCTTTGCGTGAACATTTGGGCGGCATTATGCAAATCTTCCCACATCGTGACATAGACATGTGGGGGCGTGTTAGAACGAGCCGTTTTAGGTAGGCGTGGTTGGCTCTTAACTTTTATAAAGAATATCTCTTTGGATTTGAGACTTTAGTCTTTGCAACTTTACAGATCTTCTTTATGCACCAAGAGCTTGTAACACTCCAAAGAGAAAGGAAAAATTGAAATCGCATCATATTTGGCCTTTGACACACCCTTGCATTTCACTGACATTCATTTGACGCTTTTTTTTCCTTCTCTTTTTTTCTCCCCATAATTAGTGTCTTTCTCGCTCTCGCTCTGTCATTTCTGCTTCCCAGTTTTCTCATAGTTAGTCTCATAACAGCATTCTGTCAAAAGTTTATAATGTTACAGTTCTCAGTCGCCACAATTTTTATTTCCCTTTCTCTTCCTTTTCCTCCCTCTTTCCTCTTTCCTCTCTTTGTATGAGGGCACTCTTTCTTTTACTTTCTTTCTCTTTCTCTTTGTGTCTCTTTAAGAGGGCAGTCAAAAGAAAACAGCTCCATGGCAACGGTTAGAGTGAAACCTGAGCTCAGAGATAAGGCCAGAGAGGCGTGTCTAGAGTCTCAAATAAACAGTGTTTCCTAGCACTCAGGCATGCAGAGCTGAAGCTTTAGCCAAGCTTTTGCTTCTATTCACTAAAGACTATAACCAGTAAATCTTCATAATTTATGTTCTAACATGGTTTCTGTTAGGTTCAGGTGAAGTAGTACAGCACATCAGTTAGTTAGTTTTTTTTATTTTTTATTCTGTTCTTACTGATCCCAAACCTTTGAACGGTAGTGTACAAAGCAGATTTTGGTTTAAATATATTGGTATATTTACATTATGTCACTTAATGAAATACATAGTTATAAGTTGTACAACTATACAGTCATTAATATGTCATCACATACCTGAAACATTGTCACCATATTTTACAGTAAATTCCTGAAAATTGAACAGGATATTTTTCATTCATCGAATAATGTTGTATTTGAGCGTAGAGAGGCCCAGAGATAGAATGAGAGATCTTGTGCTGACATTGATTGAATGCTATGAGAGGCCAATTGGGGTGAAACCACTGACTCACTGTCTGACTGTCATCAGACATACCTGTCACACATCTGCACTTAATTAAAATACGGCACACCCAGTACAAGTGACACAACTTCCAATGCCCCCAAACTATATTTTAAATGTCCTGAAAACATCATGTTTAGGTAAGAAAATGTGTTGTTGTGATACATTTTTGTACATGCTGTTATAATGTTTCAGACATTCTATGCCTATATTTGTTTCATTTCAGCATTTACTGAGAGGTTGCAAAATGAGGGAAAGGAAATAAGAGAGAGAGGGTCACATACCTGCGCTCAGAGAGTGAACAAACAGAGCGCAGAGTGATCTCTCGTGTTGAATTACATGCATGCTCATGCAGGCAGAATGCATTATCCTAAACAAAGCTGTGCTACATAATACTGAAGTACATATGTGAGCTATCTGAAAATAAATCTGTTTGAGAGTGAAAGTGGTTTGTGGTTTATGCTTGAGGTTTGGATGCATCGGGGACGTTCGCTGTCAGCGTGTATCAATAGCAGCTGCACCGTCACTGTCAATAGTTATCACATCCCATCTCACACTTGGTTGAGTGACTGGTATCTCTTTCTCACGCTCTCTCAGGTTCACTGTCTGTTTCTTTTGTCTTTCTCTTTTGCACACCATTCAGAATTGAATAAAGATTTCCAATTTGTGTTCCTGAATTTGAATTGAGGCAGCAAACTGGATGCAAAACTATAAATCTGAATCAAATTTAATGACAGAATTAAAATGGAATGAAATTCATATAACTGATTTAAGTGTACATTTTAATATTACATCATTACATGTATTATATTTTCTATTTGAATTACACATAAACTTGTTATCATATGTGGGGTATCCAGAAACTTTATTTATATTCATATTTATTTTTCTTTATATTTCTTTATATTTAATAAATTAGCTTTCATTTAACTGATCATAGTGCAAAACCACTGTGTTCACAGAATGCTCTAAATTATTAAGTTATTAATAATTATTAATTATTAAGTTATCTGAAAACAATGTGGGGTACTTTTGTGGTTTCTATAGGAAAATAATATTGAAGACTGTAGATGGCATGACATTTCAATAATAGAAACAAAACTATAAATATGAATTGAATTTAATGAAGTAGAATTTGAACTGTTTCAAGTGCACATTTTACAAATACATTATTAATAGATTTAATAATAGGTTTAACTTTAACGTTAACATTAGATTTTAACTTTAATGTTAAGAACGTTCTACATTATAACATATCATTTTGGATATTTAATTATGTAATTGGTTACAAAAATACAAATCCTCTGATGGAAATTTCTTATGTTTCAGTTCAGTATTCTGAGTGAAGCACATTAAATTCAAATTACAACTCATACATTGATATCAAGCCAATTCTCAAATAGTGATTTTGTCCCACATTGTTTCACACAGATTTTCTCATGATTCAGCTATAATGACAGAACTTTGTGTGATTTCATCTGTCAGTCAGGTGTTGGGAGGTGCGGCAGATGCTGGGTGCGGCACACCCAGACTCAAGAGAAGCTTCAGGGCTTCAACATCACCCAACTCTCAATGTTCATCACCATACCAAGAAGATCAGGATTTTTATTTCTCATCAATTGGGAGTTTTCATGACACAATCACCCCACCAAAAACATAAATTATTCACAATTACAAGACACAAACTAAACAAAAAACAAAAAAAAACAATACAATTGAATAGTACTACATTTGAAATGGTAAAATTGATTAAAACAATGTCAATAAACAAAATAATGAAACAATAAATAGATAAAATCTAAAAAATAATGCATGGATATACAGTATTTATATATTGTTGAAAATTGCTATACAGCATTTTTGTTTTAAAAATTATATCACATCTCTGCTGAGAAGAACTTGTGTAGTTTTGAGCATGTGCAAAGCACAACACTTAGGAAAAGGGTAAAATATGGACAAGGGGTGGAGACTAGAAACGTGTACATGCTAGTACCTGGGTGCTCCTCGGGACATGTGTTGCAATAAACAGTTATTCAAGCTTCTGGGTGGGTGAACCAATGTGGAAACCATCCACCTTTGCTGTTTAAGTCATTGCCATGGCGACAGAACATAAAGGGACTCTCTGAGGACATTCCCTTAATAATGTCTGCAATTTCTGTTGACTGACTTGATGTATTTCATATGGATTAAATTGCTCTGATTTCTGTGTTTTACTATGGACACTGTCAAGTAGACAGGCTTTACAAGTATACAAGTAATTAACATTCATCAGTTGCTAATTCTGTTCAATTTTAGACACAATTCCACCTATTTTATGACAATAACCTGCTCTTTTTCAATGCCTTTGAAGACATTAAGATGATTAATGAATGTACTGTTTTTAGTGATTCAGAACTAAATGTCCATATAGGCCAATTATCCACTAACTAGTTCTAATTCCTTTAAACTTACAAAAAACCCAACACTTTTTAGTGCCATTTATAAAATGCACTTGCATAAATTAGTCACCTAACTACAATATGTCAACAGTTTTTATTTGCTCTCTTGATCACGGATGTCAGTGTACTTCTACAACAGACATCTATGTGTGCTGTAGTAAAATGAAGTTTGTAAATGGATAACAGTTCAGTGAGCTGTGCACAATAGTACAGACACAACACTTACTGACGGGGCTCTGCCAAATTCCTTTCCACCCAACCCAACCCTTCCTCCACCTCCCCTCCACGCAAACACCATCATATTGCAACATGCTCATCTCCAGGCTGTTGTGCTCCAAACTTCCACACCAGCACATTTCAGAAGGGTCTCAAAACCTGACAAATGACCTCCAGAAACAAGAAATACAACTTTTCATTGAAAAACAATACCTGCCTTTGTCCATTGTTTGTTTGGGCACATATCACTAATCCCCCTTCTCTGTCTCTCTTATCGGTTTTTCAGCAAAAAAAAAAAAAGTCTGACTAGTTTAGAAATTGATATGGCCAGAAAGGATTTAAGCAAATAAAGTTGCATACTTCAAAACATATGTTCAAATAATGGTGCTTTACGTAAAATGGTACAAAATAGGGCCTAAAAAGCGTAGTCTTTTTTTCTTTTCCAAGAAACTCAACCTTCAGAAATGATGATAATCAACCTCATGAGGTCAAATATTATATGAGCTATTTAGTTTTCAATTCATTTTACATTAGATTTGCAAGTTTTGCAGACGTATAAATAAATAAATAAATTCTAAGCTGTGTGATTTTATTTTCTAGCAATGGGGCAAATCATATGATAACAAGGTTGCACACACTTTGGTTAATAATGTTGGTTTTAGGCATTTAATTCAACAGCCTGTTGTATGATTTTAATTGTTGGAAAAAGCCAATGAGGTCACAGCCCCTAAGGTTTCATGGGCCAAAATATTGAAAATACAACTTACTTTTCACGCAAAGTTGATTTTATGATCTAATAATTTATCTTATTTATCTTATAGTTTGCACAACAAAAACATCAGATTTGAGGCTCTAATGCTTTAAAAAATAAACTGTACCATATTGAAAGGTCCTAATAATGTCATTATTTGAACACTTTCCTTATGTTGCTCTCATGAGTGTCTCAATCATTTGCTCAGTCTAAGTCACTCTCTTATCAGTTCAAGAAGTGACGCAGTGTTTTGGTTGAAGTGAAGCACATCTTGTAATTTCCTGTCTTTCTCCCAGTCCCTTCCAATTCCTCGTAGCAAAACTGCATTCTGTACGACTTTAGGTCAACGGGTCACATATTTTCATTTTAAGGCCTAATGCACCACAGATATTAAGAGGTGGAATACAGTACCAGCTAGTAATCCAGAATGAATAAATCACATCCCACGTGAAAAAGGTGTGCACATGTGAGTGGTTTCAAGCTGGTATTTTTTTTTAATTTTTTTAATGGGCTTATTAGGTGATCAAATGCAACAGTTGTAAAAAAAAAAGTTTATTTTCTTTGCTAAATGTGTACATGTGATGACTGTCTGTATCATCATGAGTACCTCCTGCACTCCACCCAAAGAGATGAAGATTAACTGTGTCATGCATTAATCATGTCTGAAAAGTCAGATGGTACAACAGGTGAAAGTCTGTTCTGTTAAAGTATAACCTCCCTGTCTCTCTCACACACACACACAAACTCAGAGAGAGTTTCAAGGGGCAGTTTGGGGTGGAGTCTAAGCCTTCCAGAGCTTCCCAAGCTAAGGAAGTCACGGGCAAAGCATAGTTCAACCTGTATAGTGTACTCAAGACTAACCATTCAGCCCCATTGATACAAAAAAGTGAGAGGCTGAGGCTCTGCCACACCCATATTAAAGACTTCAATGGCATGAGAGCCGCACCGCGCCCAGAGGACTTTATCCGAGCACGTCTGTGAGATACACGCAGCGCGGTGCAGTCCAGAGAATTTCAACACACACACACACTCACACAGCAGGATGTATGAACGCGCGCTGTTCGCTCTCTGCCTGCTCACTCTGGTAAGTTAAAGTTAAAGTTACGGTTGTCAAATGTTTTTTTGCTTCATTGTCATTTTGTTTTAGGTCATATATAGTTGTAGGCCTACCTGAATTCTTGCCGTATCCTAATTACCTTGGTAACCATAGTTTCCGTCAAAACGCTATTTAGTTGTTATAAGCCTGCATTGCGAAGATAATTTTATTAATCGATATTTCGTCCTGTCTTCCCCCAAAAATATCTAAACACCCTTAAATCAACATACATTTACTTGAGAAAATATTTTTTGTAAGATTATAGGAGAGTACTTGCTGTCAAATATGTTGGCAAAAACGTTACTAAATTTGAACTGTATATACTAAAATAAACTCAAGATGTATATACACAAGATATATTTTTACTTGTTGACGGAAGTTTTATTATATTTTATATAATTATTCTCAAAATAAGTGTATTTTTATTTTTATTTTTTACAGAAAAACAAATAGGCCTACTAAATTTAATGAATAGAATAATACATTTCCCCCCTACCTTTTTACAAACTATTTGGAAATGATTTAGGTTGGATATTGGTTAATTGTGTGTTGTAGATTTCAAAGGGATGAAACTACAGTACTTGAACATTAACACTTTAGAATAATGAAGTTCTCACTAATTAATTATCTGCATTTGAAAAGCCTGATGGAATGTTGTTGTTGTTGTTTTTTTCCATCACACAATTTTGTTCCTATGTTTGCTTTTGCAATTTTGTTCCTATGTCCAGGGTGAAACTATGTTAAAATATGCTATTGTAAATGTCCTCATTCATTCATACATTCATTCGTTAATTCACTGTTTCCCATTTATTTCACTGGGTCGGTCAGTTATTTTTATTTGTTAGTGATGGATCAATTAAAACCCAAATGTCATTTGTAAACTTTGTGATTTGCTGATATTGTTTAGGTTCATGCACTGGGGTAAACACCCAAAGGCACACTTTCTTTTTTGCATGTTTTATTGACTTGTTGGTGTCAGTGTCAAGACACATGAAGACACAATGACAATAAACACTTAAGCAAAGTAAAATTCATTTTCACTTATTTTCAAGTGTTTAGTTCTACAGGTTCCACTGGACAGATCAGTCTTGTTTGGAGATAATATAAAGCTGATATATAACCGAAACCCATAACATTACACCATGAAATGAGACGGAATACCCTATAGCAGCATGTAGAGTACTTGAAATCTACTTTCTATTTTGGCTTATGGTTAATGTTTCTTTGATAGTGGTTTTGTTTAGCTATGTTCTTATTGTATTTTATTATTTTATTTTATTTATTTTATTGATTTATTTAGTCATTTAGCAGACGCTTCTATCCAAAACGACTTACAAATGAGGACAATAAAAGCAGTCAAAACTAACAAAAGAGCAACAATATAAGTGCAAATGACAAGTCTCGGTTAGCCTAACGCAGTACACGTAGCAAGGTGTAAATATAT
>NW_015548403.1:96187-101447 GCF_001515605.1 Sinocyclocheilus anshuiensis
CATATACACACACACACACACACACACACACACACACACAAAGAAAAACAAGTAGATAGAATAGAAAAAATAGAAAGCTAGTGTTTTTTTTGTTTTTTGTTTTTATTACAAAATAAAAAAAGAAGATAAATATAGATAAAGTAGAATTAAAATAGAATAGAAAGTGTTAGAGTTAGAGGGTCAATTAGCCACAGTTTCCCATGTCATTCTTGAGTTATGGGAGTTATTGTTTCGGTTCATCACTCTTTGTTTGCCACACACAAACAAAGGCACTGTGGTGTAATGCTTTCATACTATGTAGCTGTTTAGATCTGAATGAAACAATCAAGTAACAATGTGAGGTGGTTTGCTGTGTAAAACAAGGTACTGATTAGTAATAATGTTTTTTGAAAGCCAAACACTCTAATACAGTATCTTAAATTATGACAATAAGGAGTAGGCTATATACTGTTTTAAAAGTTTTTAAAATAAATTCTAATTCCTACAATTAACATGATTCTGATAATCACACAATCACAATCCTCGCCTGATTCATTAGAATTAGGATTTGAAGTAATGTGTTGTTTCAAACCACATTACTCAGGTTTTGCTCAATCACACTGGGGAATGTAATACACCCTTGATTCTCCCTCTCACTCACTTTCAGTTCCTCCCTCAGGTGCTGTTTCAGAGTGCTGCATCTTGTGAGTTGAGGCCTGTGCTTGCTCAGGTTCCTAAGAGGCTGCCCGCCGGTTATGTCATCTCCGAAGGCAAGGAAGAATGTAAGATTTGTGATGTCACTAAGCCTTTTCATCCGAATGACATGAAATGACCTTGTCTGACTTTGTGCAGACTAAGCTTTTCCTTCATTTGATGTTGCTAACGTTTACGTGAAGATAATTAATGGTAAAAGAATTTGCTCTTCCAAGAATGTTAAGTTCTGTCATCATTTACTCACCCTCATGTCGTTCCAATCCTGTGTGACTTTCTTGCATCTATGGAATGAAAAAGGACCTTCAAATAGACACAAAAGCAGCATAAAAGTATCATAGAAGTCAAATGAAAATGAAAAGTCAACTGAATGGGAAGATTATCAGTAAATAATGATGGAATTGCTTTCATTTAGCTTTAATTTTAAAGTTTTAGTACTTTATTACTATTTTATTTCAGTTAGTTGCCAAAGCAATATGTCTAATTTCGTTCTTTTTTGTATTGTATTGCTTTTTTATTATTTTATATTAATAGTAAGTTTTTTATTAAATGTTTTTTTCCAGCTTTTTTTCAATTAACGGAAATGTTTTGTAATACTTTTAGTTTTAGTTGACAATAGCAGCACTGGTGATACTTTTATGGTGCTTTTACATTCTTTTTTTTAACTTTGAAAGCTTTAGTGATATGATATTGGGTGGAAAACAAGTAATAGATTCAAACTACTTATGGTTTTGGAAAGACACAAGGTTTAGCTGTGGTATAATTTCCTGACTTTGTTGCATTTTTTTTTCCCCACAGTGACTCTCAAAGGCTGTGCGGCCAAACCTCTGGCCTTTACTTCCAGTGACCCTGACTTCACTGTAAATACAGATGGAACCATTATCACAGTTCGTGGTTTGGAGATTACAACAAAGCGGTTTTCTGTACTGGTGCAGGATGAGAACAGATCGGATTGGAGGGTGGACATAATCCTGTCCTGTAAAGAGGAGGTAAAACTACAGCCTGTAATTCTTAACCATAAACCATTTGATCTGGATCAGCAGCATGAGGAATGTTTCTCTATATGTTCTGACTTCAGCTATCTCAGAAGTCCAGCAGTGCGGCTCACAAGCGTACTAAGAGAAGATGGAGACCGTTGCCTTTCTCTGTTGTTGAGAATGACAGCCCTCCATTCCCAAAGGAACTGGAGATGGTGAGACCTTGTAACATTAGCTATATCTCTTCTTTAGTCATTCCACTACTCCCTTCCCATTTCCTCCTCCCTTCCATGATCTCATTTTGACCTTTTGTTATACTTCCTATTCTTATTCTTACTGCTGTGTTCATCTTTTCTCAGATTGCGTCTGATTCTTCAGTAAATTACACAGTGTATTATAAGATCAGTGGGCAGGGTGTTACCACAGATCCTGTGGGCCTATTCATTCTGAACAAGAACAACGGCATGCTGAGTGTGACCAGGGCTGTTGACCGTGAGCAGTACCCACAATTCAATGTGAGTCTGAACATTTCAGGCCTTATGCAGAAAACAGTGCATGAGCTTATGGTCTGGAATATGATTAAAGCATCAGTACAACTAAATATGTCTGCTTCTCTTGTTTCTCTTGTTGTAGTTTATAGCTTGTGTATATGACGTAAGTGGCAGGGAAACAGATGCATTTCTGCCCATCATTGTGAATGTGGAGGATAAGAATGATAATGCCCCTGAATTCATAGGAGGTCGATTCTTCACCGTAGAAGAGCGGTGCAGGGCAGGTACGAAAGAGAAGGACAAAACATACATTCCTAACTATCAATTACAGGCTTAATAATGTAATGCAAAACATGGTATATTATTCTATAGTAGTTGTCCATCATGGCAGTATTATTTTTACTTCATTTAATTTATGTTGATTTTATTAGGAAACATCCATTGTATAACCATATTGTTTTACTCTACTGCAATAAAAATATTGTATTACAATAATGAAAATCATTATTGAAAATAATGGGAATAGTAAAAGGAAATATTCCAGAATGCATTAAAGTGATAAGAATTGGTGGGTAAAATATTTTTAATAGTCTTGAAAATGATAGTCACAACTGGTGTTCTGTTAGTATTATTTGTATACTATTATAGTGTTTATTAATATTTTAAATTAGTTTTTACTTTCAGATTTTCAGCTTTCATTAAATTGTAGTAATTTTGTTATGTGCTTTTGTCATTGTTATTTTTATTTCAGTTTTTTTGTTTTAGTAAATTTAGTACTTAAACTCATGTTATTTTGTTAGTTGCCCAATGCAACATTTGTAATTTTACTTTTTTAAAAGTTTTTCATCTCAAATTTATATTTTATTTTATTTCAGCTTTATTTTAATTAAGGAAAATAATTTTAAATAATTGTAGTTTTAGTTAACAACAACAACACTGGTCAGTCACTAAGCAAAAAAAAAAATGAATGGTACAAAATATAAGCTTCATTGTCATTATACCATATATAATTTATTATATATCATTTTAACAGTTTGCAGCAATATTTATTTATTTTTTTTAACTCTGGTCTAAACCGATATACTGAAAGTGATTTATTTATTTATTTTAAATATTTTTGTTTTCTGTTTTTCAGGTACTGTAATAGGACAAGTGAATGCCACCGATAAGGATCAGGCTAAAACTGCCCACACCTTGATCAAGTTTACTCTGCACAACGCTACTGACATGTTCTCCATTGATCCTTTTACTGGAATAATAACTGCCAAAACCAACACCTTAGACAGAGAGGTATTTTTCCATCATTTATTAGTCATTATCATTATCATTATTCTAAACATAGATTGTTTTTGTGTTCATTGCTATGTGATCTATGTCTACAATGTCTTTCTGTGTTGTGTGTTCATATGATACAGTCTGACAATCATTTAAATTCTACTGTTTTTTGTTCCTCATACTCAGGCTCAGGACAAAGTCTACGCTGAAATAGAGATCAGAGATATGGGCGGAGCTCCTAATGGGCTCTTCAGCAGAGGAACAGTTGTGATTACTCTCACAGACGTTAATGATAACCCTCCTACCTTTAAGGAGAAGCTGGTAGGGGCCTTTTATTGTCTATACAGCAAAAAAACAAAACAAATCTACTTTGTAAAACAAAACCACTAAACGACTCAGGAGAATAGAACTGTATAGCAATCCTCTTGAGATATTAACGTACTTAACATCTAACTGGAAGGTTTTATGTTATGTATTGTCAATTTTGTGAGTTTTTTTTTTCTCTTTTGGAAACAGTACAAAGCCAAGGTTCAGGAGAACCAAGAAAATGTGCTTGTTACTAGGATCCAAGTGGAAGATAAGGACTTGGTGAACACACCTGACTGGAAGGCCCTGTTTGAGGTCACCAAAGGAAATGAGAGTGGAAACTTCAGGATGGAGACAGACCCCAAAACCAATGAGGGGCTTCTGTATGTGATAAAGGTGAATGGATTTAAAGGCATAGTATGTATAGGAAGTTGTTCTGCGGAAGTATCTGAAAATAACCTTTTTTGGGCAAGAAATAGATGTCCTTGATGAATCCGTTTTTGCAGAATTTGCACTTTGCTAGTATGTTCTTGTAGCAATAGCTTCCGCTGAGGGTCATAGTCATTATCTTGAGAGCTCTCTTCACTCTCTGACAGGGTTGTGTTGGTTTTATTTATAGCGCCATTGCAGGGTTGTCTCACTATTTTAGAGCTGTTTGTGAAAATGCTTGTCTGTTGGATATGCATGTGCAGTTCAGCCACACCCTGTTATACTAAAGCACATCCATCAGGCGTGCAAACACAGGTTCTTCTCTTCAAGGAGAATCCAAGGCAGAGCTTTTGACATCTCTTCACAGAATTGGTGCTTTTGGGTTAATAAGCAAGCTTTATGTAGATGTACCTGGGTAAATTCTCAATGTCCTCATTCCCCTTCTATTCTCTACTTTCAGGGATTGGATTTTGAAAAAACTCCACTGGTGAAGCTGGAAATAACTGCCCGTAATGAGGTTCCACTGGTTGGGCCTGACACTAAATGGCTCTCTGTGCCACTCGAGCTCAGTGTGGGAGATGAAGATGAAGGACCAGAGTTCAACCCTGGCATTCTATATCTCAAAGTCAAGGAGAATGTTGCCAATGGAACTGTCATTGGAACCTATAAAGCTCTGGACCCAGAAAATAAGAACAGCAATGGAATAAAGTATGTTCTTTGATGATGTGGGTTTTATTTGAGGTTAACTAAAGCAATAAGCCCCAAGAAGCCGTGGTTTACAGTGAATTTATAACAGCTAAGGGGCATTGTTAGGCATGACGCGAAGCATTTTTAAAACGGTTATTCAATATACGTTAGGGGTGTAACGGTACACAAATATGACAGTTCGGTACGTACCTCGGTTTTAACGTCACGGTTCGGTATGATTTCGGTACAGCAGGGGGGAAAACTAAACTTTTTTTTATTTTATTTTTTTTTATGATTTACTGAACAGGTTGCTCTTTAAATACATTCAGTTATAGTTTAAATTTTCTTAGTGATAAAAATCTACCTCAGCTTATGCTTAAAACTATAGGGAGCCCTTTTACATTA
>NW_015548403.1:101547-101714 GCF_001515605.1 Sinocyclocheilus anshuiensis
AAATATATTCAATTACACAATGGCTGTCATAGCATGTTTCATAACAGATTAATTTAAACATACTGTACATTAAGTAATTAAGACTAACAAACAGGTTTAGTAATGAGTATATGGTGTAATATTTCGCAAAATGCTCCTCTCTAGACTTAATTTCTCTAGTCTCTAGT
>NW_015548403.1:102474-113052 GCF_001515605.1 Sinocyclocheilus anshuiensis
TTTTAAATAGATGATCAACACTCAACTTTATAAAAAAAAATTTAAAAAAATGCAAACATGTAAATTGCACATAATGCAGTTTTTAAATTAATTTATAAATAATAACATTTCTAAGCTATTTGTTAAAATATATTCAATTACACAATGGCTGTCGTGGCATGTTTCATAACAGATTAATTTAAACATACTGTACATTAAGTAATTAAGACTAACAGGTTTAGTAAAATATAATGAGTATATGGTGTAATATTTCGCAAAATGCGCCTCTCTAGACTTAATTTCTCTAGTGAACTAACGAGCTGTGGACACTGATGACTTGCTGAGGTAAATTAAATGCTACGTGACATTTTATTTCCACGCTGTATTGTTGATGTCTTTCCGCGGTTGAAACACTGATTGAGCAATTACATGAGGCATGAGATGTTCAGTCATGTTTATTCGCGTTAAAACTAGTAGTACAGAGGAAGGAATGATCGCGTTCACTCGCGCTCCGCTCTGCACAAATCTGCGGGGCGTCACGGCTCAGACACGGGAACCGGAGCTGATCGCGGCCGCTCTAGTCAGTGCTTGTATTGGGATTATACCAGCACGTTTCTGAACCGTCCCAGAAGCGGCTCTCTAAGGCGTTTATACAGCGATCTGTCATGCCACATAAAAGACGGTCAAAACGCCATTTATTATTTGAATTTCCTGAGAAGAAGAAAAAAAAAGAAAAAAAAAAAACTATTCGTGCGGTACACATGCGTACCGAACCGAAAGAACCGTACCGAAACGGTTCGGTATGAATACGTGTACCGTTACACCCCTAATATACGTAGTAAGGTTTCACAGAATAAAACAAAGCAAATAAAGTGTAATGATATGAATAAAAACAGTATTTTTCCACCAAACAATGTAGTTCCTCAGCAACAGTTGTAATAATTTACAAAAAAAAAAGTTGTGGTTCCAAGGAAGTGGTTGCCAGGCAACACACAGAAGTAAACAAAGGTGTATGTTTGTAGTGTAATTTACAACAGCTTAGTTTGAAAGCGGCTCAACCAATCAGAATCAAGGACTGGAACTATCCGTTTTATAATAAAGAATTCCATTTAAAGCACCGCCATTGGTCTTCTGTTCTGTTGTGCTCTGACTAGCTGTTTTTGAAGATTTTGACTCATGCAAATGCTTCCAAAGAAATGAATAAAAAAAAAAAACATTTTAATTATACAGGGCTTTAAGATTGATTACTTGAGGGTTTCCTGTAACTTCTCTAGACTTTTTTATTTTTCGTTTAAAGCATCTAGTGTCTCTATATATGACATCAGAGTGTATTATGGTAATGTAATAGTAAATGATAAAACTTTATACCATATTTTGAATGCACTTTCTCACTTTTCTATTCCATTCATGTGTAAGGTACTATAAGATGACTGACCCTGGCAACTGGATCACTGTGGTGGAGAACACTGGAGAACTGAAAACAGCCAATACTATAGACCGAGAATCACCGTTGGTCCACAAGGATATGTACAACATAACCATCAGAGCTGTGGATGAGAGTGAGTCTGGACTTTATGTCACACACTTGACAACATTATTAGATTAAATTTAAGATATTAGCTTAATAATCTGTGGACATTCAGCACAACACACACCTATGCCCCACTAAAATGTTGGTGTATTTCTGAGTACACACTGTACTCTATTGTTCTATGAATAGGTGTGTGTGTGTGTTTTCTCTGGCTGTTAATGAAAGACCATTTGGTTGGGTGTGGCTGGGTAGAAATAGCTTCAGGCCTCTGAGAAGATTTCGTCAGTATTTTGTGGTGTAATATAACATGTCTTTCTGATGATTATCAACATGTCCTACCTGACACTACATGTTCTAAACACTAGTTGAATGGCATTCCAGGAAGAACTGAGTACATTCGCCCCTCTTGAACTCTTATGTGCCTTTTACATTTGATTTTTATCTTTGGACGTCATCAGGTTGCTATGCTGTTAATGGGTGTTTTTGCTGCTTGCTGGCCTAATTTTATCAGCAGACTGTGTAATTGGTCATAGCTTTTGAGAAACTTTTCACAAATCATATGCATGTATGTTTCAAAAAAAGGGGGATTTTGAGACAAAGAAATAATGTCACAATGTGACATACTGTAAAAAGTTGTGAGATATATAAAGTTGCAATTATTAGAAAACAAAGCTGTCACAATTATGAGAAAAAGGGCTGCAATTGTGAGATATAGTTGCAACTGTTAGATATTTAGTCACAACTGCAAGATATAAAGTTGTAATTATGACATAAAGTCACAGTTATGAGAAAGTTGCAGTTGTGAGATGTGAAGTCATATTTGTAAGAAATTCGCTGTTGCGATAAATTTGTCACGATTATGAGAAATAAGGTCACAGTTGTGAGAAATAAAGTTGTGCAATGTCATCCAGTTGTATTCTGGCAATTTTGTTCTCTACAGTCACATGAAATTCACTGGAATCTCTCTTTCCTCAGGTAAGAAGACAGGAAAGGGTATGGTTATAATCCAGATCGAAGACGTGAATGATAACATGCCTGTGATTCCGGGTACTGACCTGATCATGTGTAGTAAGGATGATACGCTGAGCTCAGTTCTGGTTGAAGCTGTGGACATGGACCAGCGACCTTACTCTACTCCCTTCATTTTCGAACTTGGAGCAGATCAAGATGGGAAGTGGAAACTGAAGGATACTACAGGTAAGGATAGAGGGTAGTGATGTTTCTTAGGGCTGGGGGTTTATCAACAGTTTTTATGGTAAAATTTGTCAATATAGCAATAACAAACAAAGGCTGATAATCTGAAATCAGAAGAGTTGCAGTATGATCACAGACATCATGTCTTTCCTCCTCTGATGCAGAATCATCTGTGGTGCTGGAACAGGCAGTGGCCATGCCTACCGGTCTCTACAGCGTCCCTCTCTTGGTGAAGGATCTGCAGGGATTCGGGAAAGAACAGACCGTGAATGTGCGAGTGTGCACCTGTGAGAGGGAGGAAAATGGGGTGGGAATATGTGGAGCTCGGAGTGCCTCTTCCTCTTTGGGCAGTTTGGGAATCCTTGCCTTAGTTCTTTCTGGCCTGCTGCTGCTGCTCTTAAGTGAGTGCCCCCTTCTGGCTATGAGCACCATTTATTTACAGATTTGCAATTTAAAGTAATTGTTTTATATTTTAATATTTAAAAAAAAAAAAAATTATTCCTGTGATGTAAAGCAGAATTTTCAGCATCATTACTCCTTCAGTGTCACATGATCCTTCAGAAATCATTCTAATATGCTGATTTGGTGCTCAAGAAAAATGTCTGATTATTACCAAAGTTGAAGAGTTGTGCTGCTTAATGGAAACAGGGATACATTTTTTAAGGATTATTTGAGGAATAGAAAGTTCAAAAGAGCAGCATTAAATATAATTTTTGCAGCAACTTTAGATCAATTTAATGCATCCTTGCTGAATAAAAGTATTAATTTAAAAAAGTATAAATATATATATAAAAAACAGAAAGCTTACTGTCCTTAATCTATATATACAAGTCCAAGGGTCTGAGACTACTAGTGAAAATGCTTCTTTTTAGTATTTTTTCCATTTTTTTATTTTACAGATTATATATATCAGCATAAATCAACAAAAACAAAAAGTTGGATTGAAATTTTAACATGAATTCCAGATTTTCTGGGTATTCAGTCTTAAATTGTTTTTTTTTTCTTTCAAAACATGTCAAAGTTGATTTAAATGGTTGGTTTAAATAGGTTTAAATAGATTTTTCATTGTACACCTGAAAATGATTCTCAGAAACACAAGTAAATTTGCCTTCTGTTTTTCTTGCCGTTTCAGGTCTGTTGCTCATCTTCATATGCAGTACTAAGAGAGACAAGCTGTACATTAGTGATGACACAGGAACAGGAGGAATGCTGCTGAAATCCAACACTGAGGCTCCTGGTGAAGAAGTGGTAAGAAAAACACCTCCTTTTAAATGGTTAAATTAAGCAGAGAAACCGCTGGAAGAGTTTGACCATATTTGGTTGGAATGTCTCTCTCTTTTTAGAAAGATGGAGCTTTGATGATGATTCCTGGGGCAGAGGTAGTGGACGGGTCTCTACAGAGCGGCCTCATGGAAAGTAAGAACGTGACTTCAGCTTCAGGACGCTACGGGCAGCAGTTTTTCCAGGGAGGAGGCGTGTACAACACCACCACTCAGGAGTTTGGGACAGAAAAGTTCTACTCATCCGGGCGCTATGATAACAACATTTATGGCAACAACACGTTACAGAAATTATCAAATACGAGTGCTCTGGACACATGGAAAACCAATGGGCGCTACTTGGACAGAGTGAGCTGAATTAACATTTTTAACTGAATTAATTACATGATATTCTGATTAATTAAAGGGGTAAGTCACCCAAAAATGAAAATTCTGTCTTCCAAAATGTACTCACCCTAGTGTCATTCCAAAGCTGTATGGCCTTCTTTCTTCTATGGAACACAAAAGAAGATATTTTGAATAATGTTGGTAAAAAACAAAAAAACAGTATTTTTCAAAAAATACTATATATGTCAGTGGGAGCTGAACTGTATTTCTTCAAAATATCTTCTTTTGTGATCAGCAAAAATTCATACAGGTTTGGAACAACATAAGGGTGAGTAAATGATGACAGACTTCATTGGACTATCCCTTTAATTGAATTAACAATATTATATGGATAGATTTGCACCCATAACCATAAGCAGCATATATTTTGCAAAAAATTAAAAATAGTAATTATAGTATTCTCAATAATTTGCAATACCCCTGTAAATTATAATCTGACTAGCAAAGTTGTTACATTTATTCACCCAGGAAATTCATATTTCACACTCTCTCCGCTTTTCATTCATGCTCCACTGAAGTTATTATGTAACCTAACTTGCAACCCTTATTTTGTGACAGAAACTGGCTTACTTCGGAGATGAGGAGGAGGGGCGGTATGCGGATGACCTGCTGAAGACTTATGGGCATGAGGGGATGGGATCACCTGCAGGATCTGTAGGATGTTGTAGCATCTTGGGTGAACAGGAATCATTGGACTTTTTGAACACTCTCGGCCCCAAATTCAAACCACTGGCTGATGTGTGCTACACGACGAATCGAACCGGAAACTAAATCGAGATGTGACTGAGATGAGAGAGTGCTGTATGCTGTTGGCCAGGCGCCTTCAAAGCACACTGCAGAAAATCATGTTCCTGATCAGTATTTTTGCCTTGTTTTCCAGTAAAAATATCGAAACATCTGTAAAACAAGATGAATTTATTTGAGAAGCAAAACAATGTAAGACCTTTTTCTTTTGACTCAACTGCAAACATTTTTGTTGTTTGTTGTTGTTGTATTAGAGCATGTCTCTTTAAATGCAAATTAGCTGCTGCTCCCCGCCCCCTTTTCCAGAATAGAGCTGCGCCATTACAGCTTGTACCTGCTAAAAAACTTATGTTTTGGTTCTGATTATCATGTTTATTGCTCTGAAATCATGCGTTTTAAACCATATTAGTTTAAACTTCTGATATATGGTTTTCTGAGTGCACACGTACAGAAAGCGGCTGTCACAGCATGTGAGCACTAAACTAAGTTCTCATTCACTCACACGTTTACGTTAAAAACACACATAAGTTACAAAAACAGTCGGTTATGAATGTGAAGGTAAACAGCTGGGAAATAAATCGCATGTTTATTTTAGATCTGTGTGTCAGGAGAATTCAGTAAATTAATCAATAAATCCACTGCTCTCTTGTCTCCTCTGAGGCTGGCAATCTAAAATAGTGTTTTGTGCTCGTCTGTGCAGCCAAAGACAGAACAGTTAGCATGCTTTGCTCAAACTTTCGCCATGGCATTAGAGCTGGTACACCGTTGTAGCTTGCGAAATCAAAATGACGGCACCGTGGGTGGAAATTTACAGAGTAAGGGGCGGTAATATTATAATGAGATCCCTTTGCAACGTCACTAGGGGAGAGATCAGACGTGCTCGTTTTTTCAGACGCTTGCAGAAAATGGCTTACCAAAACAAAGTTACTGGGTTAATCTTTTTCACATCTCCTTGGTTGGTAGATGCACCAGGGACCTGATTATAGCACTTAAAACCTGGAAAAGTCAGATTTTCATGATATGTCACCTTTTAAGTAAATTTATCTCGTTTTGAGAGTTTAGTTATTTTTACTGGAAAACAAGACAAAAAATACTGATTTAGAAAACTATTTTTGCAGTACATGCGTTTCTGCTGGATTAATCAGGTGGTGTGTGTCTTTTAACTTTTGTAAGTTTTTAAGTGTGTGAATGATGCAAATAAGCTTTTCAGTAATTGTTTACTACCTTTTGCTCTGCTTTGCAAACCTCTTCCTCACAGAGCTGAGGAGGAATAGTTTCAATATTACAAAAGAGACGTTATTCTCTCCCCGATTGATTGCGATTCTCAGCCGTGTGAAGTATTAACTGAGTCTATATTTACAAGACCATGATGAAGTGTGTTCTATAGAAAACTATTTTTGCAGTACATGCGTTTCTGCTGGATTAATCAAGTGGTGTGTGTCTTTTAACTTTTGTAAGTTGTTAAGTGTGTGAATGATGCAAATAAGCTTTTCAGTAATTGTTTACTACCTTTTGCTCTGCTTTACAAACCTCTTCCTCACAGAGCTGAGGAGGAATAGTTTCAATATTACAAAAGAGACGTTATTCTCTCCCCGATTGATTGCGATTCTCAGCCGTGTGAAGTATTAACTGAGTCTATATTTACAAGACCATGATGAAGTGTGTTCATAAACTTTTTTTTGGGCAACGTGTGGAATTCAAAGTGCTCTTCAGCTCCAAAAGCACTTAGACCCAACATCAACTCTGGACACTGAACTCATCTTTAGGCCATGATGTATTACTGGAGTTTTTGTGTTATTTTCTTACAACATTAAACAGTATAGTTGCTAAGGGATTTTTAATTTCAATGAAAATAAACCAAATATTTTGTATGTAAGTCACTTTATACTTTAAATGAAGATATAGGTGAAAGGTGAAAGAACAGGTACATTTGGGGAAAACTACTTAGAAGTACATTTTTTTTAGCTCTATGATATTTCAGTTTTGTTCTGACAGCACATTTTACGATTTGTTGTATTTGTGGTAAATATCACCAACATAGATATTTAGAGGGTTGTTCTGATTTTAGATTTAAAGGGATATTCTTTGTAAATATTTTAATAAAATTGATTACACACCCTATATTATTGTCGAGTACTTTCTTTATGCTGCAAAGGGACATTTATAATTAACAGGCATATTTTCACACATTCCAGGGTTTGGAATGATGGTAATCCAGGGTTAAGCACAATGTGAAAAGCCCTGAAGTGTGAATGTTCATCTACCTGGGGTTAAAAGCAGGTCAGAAGGACGATAACGAACAGTGTGAAAAGCCCTACTGTTTAATTCTGAACCAAGGTGGCAAAAATACAGTTACACAGAGACTATAATGGCAAAACATTTTGCTATGAAATTAATGTGTGAAGTATGAAATTCTGAATATAAAAATAAAAATATAATGGTACATATACAAAAACATGAACATAAAACAGTGGCTGACGGTAACTAAGTATTTTTACTTAGATACTGTAGCCCACTTTGGTAGCTACTTGAAGTAACTGTACTTTATAATTTGTTTCATTTTGGTAAACTTTTACTAAAAAACATAATAAAAACTTTGTTTCTATTTCAAACTGAAGAAATCAAGACCATTATGATAGCAATGCCCAGTATTTTAACAATGTTTTATTTTTTATTTTTGGACATAACAGTAGCTGTTCACAAATTATAATGAATGGATCATTTATGAAATGGGGTTAAAAGCAGGTCAGAAGGACAATAACGAACAGTGTGAAAAGCCCTACTGTTTAATTCTGAACCAAGGTGGCAAAATTACAGTTACACAGAGACTATAATGGCAAAACATTTTGCTATGAAATTAATGTGTGAAGTATGAAATTCTGAATATAAAAATAAAAATATAATGGTACATATACAAAAACATGAACATAAAACAGTGGCTGACGGTAACTAAGTATTTTTACTTAGATACTGTAGCCCACTTTGGTAGCTACTTGAAGTAACTGTACTTTATAATTTGTTTCATTTTGGTAAACTTTTACTAAAAAACATAATAAAAACTTTGTTTCTATTTCAAACTGAAGAAATCAAGACCATTATGATAGCAATGCCCAGTATTTTAACAATGTTTTATTTTTTATTTTTGGACATAACAGTAGCTGTTCACAAATTATAATGAATGGATCATTTATGAAATTCCGAGTTCCCAGTTTCCAAGTTCCCTGTTTTGTTTTTCTTCTTTCCAAATTGGAGTTTCGGAAACTCGGAATCTCTGAGGGTTCGCAATAACTCAAACTTCAGAATCCAATATGGCTGCTCAGAGCATCAACAGAAGAGAAAAAGTAGTAATATATTGTTTATTAGCACTTATGTTTGTCTGTGTTTCAATAAACTCAGTGGTGCACACACACAGTAATATCCAACCTCTATTTGCGGACATGATACTTCAGTACAGCATCTGTGCAAAACACCGCTTTTTATGTGTTTTTAATCGACTTGTATTGCTAACAATGGACGTGCCCATCTTGGTTTTCTGACTTCTCTACTGGAACATGGTCCACTTGGTTGTGACGTCATTCCCAGCTCCGACATCTGACTTCCGAGGTAAATCAAATGCAGCAAATAACCTGGTCTGAGCGAGTCTCCAGTTGACCTCTCCAGGGCCCAAAAACACCCTCAGACCTCAGAGGGTTAACAACTCCAGTGAATTGCTCATGTCTGATTCAAAATCAGCCATGAACTGGTACCAATATGATCCTCAGAGTTTGAGTGTGCAGAGGATTTGACAGATAGTATAACAATTTAAGTAATAATGCTGATTTTTTAATCATGTTTATTGTAAGTAAATATCTATTTTCATACATGTACATTACCGACCTTTTTTTTTCTTCTTACTTTTGTATGGTAGTGTATTACGGTTACCACAAAAATATTAGGTAGTAAAAATGGTAATTGAAAAGGATCGTGTGACACTCAAGACTGCAGTAATGGCTGCTGAAAATTCTGCAATAAATACAGGAATAAATTACATTTTAAAATATATTAAAATAGAAAACAGCTATTTTAACGGTTGATCTGTGAATTTAACTATTTCACAATCACAATATTACTGTTTTAGTGTATTTTTGATCAAATAAATGTAGCTTTGGTGAGAATGAGAGACTTGTCAAAAACATTTTAAAATTCAGACATCTGACCGTATACACATGTCCACATTTGTGTATCACTGTCTGTATAGGGTAGTAAGTCAACTAAAATAATTTAGATCTGTGTGTAGAGGAACAAACTGAAATTTCACTATACTTGTCTGTACTGCATTGCACCTAATTTTTATTCAGCAGTTAAAGGATGTAAAAATATTAAGTTTATTACTTCCTGTCTGCTGTAGGTTAAGTGAAATCAATTATCTGGGGTTGGATTTTGTCCCACTGCTCTCTTACAGAGAATCTGATCTGAAGCCCTTTTCTTTGTGTGAGACAGGACTGTTAAAGCACTGTGACTGAGCTGCTGTTGCTGAGTGTGTATATCTGTTGTTATTTAGTGTGTCATTCTCAATGTCCCTGAAGTCCAAGTGTAATATCTGTGCCAGTGCCCTGTGAAGTATCTCCCCATGGTCTCGGCCTTTGAAAATGGAAGAATTGAATTGATTTAATATTTAATGAAAAGTCTCAGTCAGTCAGATTGCCAGATAATTAATTATTTATTCAAGGAAACACCCACATTCTGAACACAAAGAGGCCTCTTTAAACTAATAGAAAGAAGTTAAAGCAGAAAGGAATCATGCGTGTCTGTTGGTCTCAGATCTCATATAGCAGGTAACCGGAGAAGATACCGAAGAGGCTTTGTGAGTCCCTCTTGCTTAGTTCACTGTTGCTCAGCCGAACATACAGGCGGTCTCCAGCTTTCAGCTGCAGCACTACATTGTTGCTTGCATCTGTATGAAGGATGTCCACTGCCACTGCACTCGCCACAACCTAAAACACACAGCCATGGAAATGAGCAGATTTATCAGACTTATTATGCTGCAATATAATACTTTATTATGTAGCAGCTGTTTTATAAAAGCAATAAGGCAGGAGATTTTAAGGTCATTTTTTTTTTAAACAAAAAAAGTGTTTATAAAATTGACAAAATTGTAGTGCTTACAAATGTAACGTGTTAATTTAAAATTTAAATTCAATACAACAATTTTAACAATAACAATTTTAAAACATACAAATTTTAATGTTTCTCTCTCTTTTTTTTTCAATTCTTGTTGCAATTATACTATTCCCAGCTTATGTTTTTAACAGAAATAAATAAATTTGCATAAGGTGTTGTGAATAAAGGAAAAATATATTTACTTATTTAAGCATTATAAAAATAAATTTTAATTAAATCGATGCACAGTATAAACCTGAATATAAAAAAAAAAAAATGTATAGATTGTAGGGAAAAAAAAACCTGTTAAAACAAAAAATATTT
>NW_015548403.1:113677-115680 GCF_001515605.1 Sinocyclocheilus anshuiensis
AAAAAAAATGTATAGATTTTAGGGAAAAAAATACCTGTTAAAACAAATAATATTTTGTAAATGGCTGTAGTAAATTGCCAATTACTTAACATTTTGTATTTACACTACTGTTCAAAGGTTTGCGGTCAGTAAAATGTATTTATTTTTTAAGAAATATTTTTATTCAGCAAGGACACAATAAAATGATAAAAAGTGACAGTAAAGACATTTATATTGTTACAAACGATTTCTATTGCAAATAAATGCTGTTCTTTTTAACTTTGTAATTATCAAAGAATCCTGAAAAACAGTTTCCATAAAAATATTAAGCAGCAAAACAGTTTTCAACATTGTTAATAATAAGAAATGTTTCTTGAGCATCAACTGAACATATTAGAATGATTTCTAAAGGATCATGTGACACTAAAGACTGGAGTAATGATACTAAAAATTCAGCTTTGCAATCACAGGAATACATTACATGTTAAAATAAATTAAAATCTTAAATTATAAATGGTCCTTTTTATGAATAAAAATGATAGAGTAGCATTTTTAATACTTACATTTTATCATACTTAGGTGTGATACAGTAGAAATCAAGGGTAACCAAAATGGTTTGGTAACATTCTACAAAATATCTTCTTTTGTGTTCCACAGAAGAAAGTAAGTCATACAGGTTTGAAACAACATGAGTGTGAGGAAATTATAACAGAATTTAATAGCAGTCAATTTTCTGCATTCTAGTTCAAAATCATTGCTGTAATGTCAAGTGCGTTTCTGTGTGACAAAAATGCATTATTTTGTTGCATTTGCCGTGAATTCAGTAATATATCATTATTTGTTTTGTGTCCTGTTTTATTTATTCATTTATTTACTCCAGTTTAGGGCTCTATAACCCAGCAAATCATTCACAGGGGAATTTGTAGGCCGGATGGGCTGGATTTGTCCAGGGCTGAAATTTAACCCCAGTCCAGCCCTGCAGTCAGGTCTATTGCAGCAGCATGGATTATGTTTATGAATGAAAGGTGCCTTAGACCTCTCAGTGTGTCTCTTCATGACCAGCAGTCCCACACACAACCACCTGAGGTCATCAGTTGCCATGACCACACACACACACACACACACACACACACACACACACACACATATGTTGTTGCGTTGTGTTTGTTCTCTGCTGAGGGTCATTTGGATCATGTTTGCATTACTTACTTTTTATTTATTTATTTATACTAAATTTTTACAGTAATAATCATTTTACATGTACATAGTAAATTCAGTCCCTGAATACAGTGCAAAGAAAAAAAAAGTTAGATTTATGAGTAAAAATTAATAAATAGATAAAAATACACCAATAGGTCAATAAATATAACCTAATTAGACATAAGTCTATTTTTTTAAACCATTGGAACATTGCTTTTTATTATTTTAAATAGGTATTATGTTGTTAAATTTAAAAAAATGCATTGGGCTTAAAAAAAGTTATCTTAAAACAATATCTTTTAAATTAAATGCACTGGCAGTTACAAATAAGGCTATTTCCATTTTCAAAACCCCCTCATGCTTTCAGTTCTGTATTGCTTAAGGCATTCCACTTAAGCAACTTCTCATTATGACCCATTATGTGTGACAAAACCACTAAGAAGAGTTCTGTAACAGAACACAAATATTTTCACAATTACTACATGGAATAAATACTATATAAACCCAGTGATATGTATCCACATCTAACAACAATCACCACGATCCTTTTTTGTTTCAGCGGAATTTCCCCATAATTTTTAATTAGTTGCCATCGATTAAAGGCTGTTTGTGTAAAGAGTGCTTTAGGAATGACGAATTAAACATGATCACTTTAACAAAATAGATCTTTAGCGAGGAAGAGTTTTCTGCTATTTTAGACTCCCAAAGGATCTAATTAAAAGCTTAAATAAGGTAATTTTAACATTCACTAAAGCATCCAAGGAGACTGTGGCAGGAGAGGGAAAGTAAAAGATCTGTTTAAAAAAAAAAAAAAAAAAAACTCT
>NW_015548403.1:115805-117140 GCF_001515605.1 Sinocyclocheilus anshuiensis
GGGAGGAGAGGAAAAGAAAAAAATTTGTTTAAAAAAAAAAAAAAAAAAACGTCTTTGCATCAGATGTGCGTATCATGGATATATAAGGTCTTATAGGAAAAGCTGCATGTTTGTAAGAAACAAATCCATCATTAAGATGTTTTTTATGGATTACTTGTGGATTATTGTGATGTTTTTATCAGCTGTTTAGACTCTCATTCTGACGGCACCCATTCACTGCAGAGGTGAGAATTTATGTGATGCTAAATGACTCCAAATCTGTTCCTATGAAGATATAAACCCATCTACATCTTGTATGGCTCGAGTGTGAGTCAATTTTCAGCACCTTTTCCTTTCATAAGAAGAATAAAAAAAAATATTAAAAAAAAGTGTCATCATTTAGCCTCTTGTTGTTCCAAACCTGACTTTATTTGTGAAAATAAAGAAAGGTATTTTTAAGTATGCTGATAACACAACAGTTTTATTTACCACTTACTTTGATTGTATGGACAAATTGAAGTGAACTGACAAATTGAGTGGGATTTTGCCATTTTGCATTTTAGGATTGCACCTCAATTTGGCACAAGAGTATGCACATATCCAGTTAAAATGGTCCTGTAAATGTCCCCTCTGCAGGACGCTTTCAAATCCCTCAGTGGGACTGCTGGAATTGTACATAAATCTGATTTAATCATGTTCCTTTCCATCCACCCTTAGCACAGCAAGAGACATCATTTTCTTTTTACTGCCATGTGCAAACATTCAAAAATGTCTCCAATGGCTGCTGTTCATGCCAAAGAAATATCTGCTTCATTGAGATGATTTACGCAGACACTGGGAATAAAGTCGTGAGGGTTGGCAACTAACTAGCATTTTATTCTCGAAAGAAGATCTTTTTTTTTGCGGTCCATAATAAAAATGATGCAATCGATGAAAGCCTTATTTAATGTGCTATTTCCGCCCCTAATGTCTAAAGAGTCTTCACGGCAGCAATGTGCCTTATTAAAACAGAAATGTTACCAGAAATCTTTATTGCTTTGAGACTATGAGAGACGTTTCTCTGCATTAAAGGGAGCGAGCGAGAGAGGCTGATGTGAGCTGTACGGAGGCATCATCAGATGAAGATCACATTATCGCTCTGCTAGTTTGTACAGTCTGGTTCAGCCTGCAGGCCTCTATTGCTGTAGGCTACAAGCTTTGGATCCATGCAAATGTTTAACAAGATTTTGGAGTCTCAGGTGTAAAGAAAATGTTTATAAGCTTAGTCAAGTCAAGTCTGCCTTATTGTCAATTCTTCCACATGTACAGCACATACACAAAGAGAATTGAAATTGCGTTACTCTCAGACCCTTAAAC
>NW_015548403.1:117481-125149 GCF_001515605.1 Sinocyclocheilus anshuiensis
CCAAAACAAAACAAAACAAAACAAAACAAAACAAAACAAAACAAAACAAAACAAAACAAAACAAAACAAAACAAAGATATTCTTTGATGTACCTTGAGGCAAATGGGCAAGTTATACTGTATCTTTTCACTGCCATTTGTACTCTGTTAAGGTTTTTCAGTGCAGCACCTTAATATTAAAACAAATTTTCTCTGTATAGGGCTTTGGAGTTGATTTGTTCTTATTTAAAAAGTATATTGTTACATTATAGGTTCACCAGATCTATGTATTAGGGTTCTTTGATTCTTTGATTGTACACCGATGGCTTCTGAATACATAAAAAAAGTTGCTCTTGAACTTAAACTTAAAAGGCCCTGATCTTTGTTATGATGTCAAGTACCAACTCTGTATTTTGGATACATGTGTTTTGCCTTGTATGGCCACCTGATGGCAATGTTGTTCCTTTCACGCACTTTTTGTCGAAACGCAGGGACTGCTGTGAAAAACAGATCAGATGTGTCATGATATATTTTCACAAATAGGTGCTATAGACTATTTATTTGTTTGTGAATGAGGTTGACTTAGCACCAATGATGAAATCCAAAACCAAACCCTTCTTCCCAGCATGTGCATCATTCCCTGCCCCATATTCATTACCCATTATGTATTTCTTAGTATTTTGGATAAAATATTAAACATACATATTTTAAATATGGAATTCATATTACTTAACTTTCTTTTATAAGAACTTCACAATTACAGTGAATACTTTTGATGAGAAAACAATATGTGTAAGTATAGTATGGATTTATGGATTTGATCAAATCTGTGATGTACTGTTTGGTTTGTCTCAACTTAAAACATTTCATCCTGTCAGATGAAATTACAGACATCGGAGCTTGATATTAACATTTCAAAAGATGGTTAAAAATACAAAATTATTATAAATTAATATAAAATTACTCTAAATCCATTACGTACAGTTTGGTAAGAGCTTCCTCTGATGCTCTGTCAAGGCTATAGGATGAGCTCTGCATGCGGTATTAGGATGGAGAAAGACAGTTGGCAGCACTCGGACTGCTGGGAGTTCACACACCGTTGTTGTACATCAGATGCTTTCCTGCTGCTTGAGAAACTCAGGGAGTTTATTACTCTCACTGGCTGTTCCTTTGTTTGTGTGTGTGACAGTGAGAGAGTGAGAGCATGCAAGTGCTTGAAGTCACAGCACAGAATCTGTTTACTTGAATGTGTGTTTGCACAATGACACTCCGTGGCAAGAATCCACAGTCAGAAAGAAAAACAGACAGAGAAAGAGACCAGCTCCAGTCTGTGCCTGTGAACATTGGCAACAAGGTCATGTGCAGGAATACACATTTACTATGTAATGTGTAGTTCTATATCCTATGTGTCTCTTATGCTCACCAAGGCTGCATTTAATTAATCAAAAATACAGTAAAAAGGGATATTTTGAATTATTACAACTTTACAACTTACACAATTACTGTTTTCTATTTATTCTTGTGATGTCAAAGCTGAATTTTCAGCAGCCATTTCTCCAGTCTTCAGTGTCACATGATCCTTCAGAAATCCTTCTAATTTGCTGATTTGCTACTTAAGAAATAATTCTTATTATTATCAATGTTGAAAACAGTTGTGCTGCTTAATATTTGTGTGGAAACCATGATATTTTCCCTATAAGATTCTTTGATGAATAAAAAAGAAATTTGTAGCATTATAGATGTATTTACTGTTTTGATCACTTCAATGCATTCTTAAAAAAAAAAAAAAACATTTATTTTAATCAAAAAACATAACTAATATATGAGATGTGTCTAAATAAAATACTTAAATTGCTATAGGAAAGCATTAAGTTAGGTTTACACTAAACTGTAAAAATGTCCACCTTTAACTCAGATCAGTTTAAGTTCAGTTTCTGCCTTAAATTTTAAAGTAAAATCAAACTGGCTGCACAAGTTATTTCAACTTAAATTATATTAAACTGACTTAGAATTTAGTTGAACCTGAACCTGAAAGTTACTTTTAAAAGTAATGCATTGCAATATTTCTTTAGTCCATAAAAAACAAATTGCATTACTTAGTTACTTTTTGTGGAAAGTAATGCATTGTGTTTATTTTGTGTTACTTTTTGTCACCTGAGCTGGGCTTGCTTATTAATTTTGAATAACAAAAAATCCAAAAGTTATATTTTTTTGGCAACTGTAAAGGCCCAAAAGTGAAATTAATAAGCCTCAGCCTGAAGGAAGTGTCTCTGCACTTACTCCCGATTTCCATGAGAGGTGTCAGAGAATAAATGGGAAAACAAAGTAACGTCTCGGTTACTTGTGTAACCCTCATTCCCTGAAGGAGGGAACGGAGACGTTACGTCAGTCGTGACTGACGAATGGAAGCTCTCACCATAATCCTCAGATCTCCCTGAACCGAAGTAGCCCTCCGAGAAGGAGCTAGAACGGGGCATGACGAGGAGGTATCTAGACCGCAACACCGCAATGGTCATGTTCCCGCACTGAGAACATGACTCATCCATGAGCGCTGCCGTTACTTATTTGAAAAAATAACTAAGTAAGCTTGAATAAATAAGCTCACACATACACACAGAGATGAGCCGCACTTAATTCCTGTAAACACTGGCACTAGGACACTAGACAGGCCTTCAGAGACATCTAAGAAAAAACACTGCAAACATTAAAGGCATATTTAACCAGCAGAGGCTTAAACCTGGAGATTCATTTGGAAACAGCACAGGTTGGGTCTACTTTGGACACGGTGCGCGAGTCTATACACATGTGCACTTAAATATTAAATCATCACAATCTGACCCTTTTTTCCCCAGAGTCTGACAGAGTTCAAAATTATGTCCTCTGAGAGACAAATGGCAGAGCAAATCAGCAGATGAACGTGTTTCATCGCTTGGAAAATCAGTGTGAGAAAAATGTCAAACATTTAAATCGACAGGGCACAGCTAGCCTCCATCAGAAGGACCCTGTACAATCACAATCAAATATTAATATATTGCCATGGAGAAAAGTCTGACCACAGAAATATGGGATTCAGACATGAAATTGAAACCTATAGGCTACTGAAAATGTACAAAATAAGAAACATTATGTTATGTAATTTTGTTGTTTTTCTTGGTTGCTAATCAAATAAGCACATTTATTGCACTGATCATGTGACTCTTTGTATAGAGAGTCAGATGTTTTTGCTTACATTGATGTACAAGATGCTCTTTAGATAATCTCAGTCATGATCATATGTGGAGTTCAAATGCTGGTGTCATCAAAGAAATTAATTTTTTATCATTTTAACTTTTCACTCAAATGTTATGATGATACTATAATTTATCATGGAAAAAATTAACTGCATGCGCTTTGAAAAATGTCTGTCCTTGTTCAACATATGGGGGATATTGATAATAAACAATCTATTGATTACTGAATGTGATAATTCAACAAAATAACAATGAAAAAGCTTGTATTTAACAACAACAACAACAACAACAACAAAAAATCACATTTGTATCTTTGTAAATATAAGTACACTGGTACTGCCCCTTCGGCAGAAATAACCTCTTGTGTTTCTGAAAATCATAAAAGTAATAAATGTACCATATAAAGGTGAGATAGGAAGAAATATTATAGTGAATTATGATTTTTTTCCCCCATTTTTTCCTAGTGTGCAAGATGAATTAACTAGTTTTATGACTTTTTTGTCATTTTTACACCCTAACAGCCTATTGTCATTCACTTTCATCGTCGAGCTGTAACAATACATCATGTCACAATATATTGAAATAAAAAAACACAACAATATGCATCATGCATAGTGACTATATGCATTGAGTATGGTTTAAAGCTAAAGACATTTAATTTAGCATCAAATATGGTATAATAGTATCTAATATATATATAATAGTATCTAATATGGTAAACCCAAATCTGGCACACTTTTTGAGCTTCCATGTTTATTATTAATTATTAAAAAAAAATAAAAATAAAATGGAGTATTTATAACTTTTCAAATGGATGTAGTCAGGGACAGAGTGCACGCACATGTATTTTAAGTTAAGAAGAATCATGAATATTTATATTCTGCTGTCATTATTGACCTGTGCTTGAGGAAGGACAAAGTCCAAACCTATTCAAGTTTGCAACTGATGTAATATCAAATTTAGCATCTTAGTGAAATGTACTTTTTGTTAACTGTTTACCATACATGTTAGAAATAATATTTCTAAGTGCTCTATTTATTTAACACATAACTGTATTGGTACATCTCTATTTCTTTGAATGGAAAAAAGCGGCATGAACATTGTGCTAAACGTGTTCCACAGAAGAAAAAGTTGTTTACATTTGCAACAACATGAGGGAGATTAAATGTAGACATACAAAAGCATTTTGACTTGTACTTGAATGGATCTTACAGTGTGCACACACAATCACAAATACACCATGAAATCTCTTCATCAAAAAACAGACCACAATAACCAGCAAGCACACATGCATGGATAAACACATCCTCAGATCCAGGGTCTACATGTAAAAAAAAATATTTATTGTATCTTTCCACAATTCGTGAGTTCAATAAGCAAAGTCCATATTAGTGATTGCAGTGGCTTCTTTCCATTCCCACACCCACATGACAATAGTCTGACTTTCTCAAAAGGATAGGATAACAACTGTATACAGTGGCAAAACAAGTATGTGAACCCATTGTTGGTTGGTTTTCTGCTTTAAAATGTCATTTGATCTTCATCAAAGTCACATTGTAACAACAAACAATTATAATATTTTATATCTTTTTTTTAAACACATCTTATTTGACATGAACAGTGCTGTGAAAAACATTCACAGTGCTGTGGTAAACTTTTTGAAAACTTGGGACTTCGATGAAGATTAGATGACATTTTAGAACCAGAATCACCTTTTTTATAACTGAAACCAGCATCTATTACCTAAATTTCAAAATATTGCATTGTGGTGCCATCAGCATTGTCATGATGTCATAGCATTTACAGTAGGTTCAAGTGACTGGCTCTAAGAAAACTGACAGCAGAAAGAAGTACATACAGTATGAGCAAAGATGGCAGACTTCAAATCATGTTTTTGGGAAGTCCTGCGCCAGCTGATTATGTGCCATTGAGATGAATGGGGATGCTAACAGATAGCTTTCTCCAGGTATTATTGAGCTCCTGACACACACAGATACATACGCTGCCACAGAGAATAAAAGAGCATGTCAGATGAACAGAGGACAGAAGCATTGCTTTCCATTTGCACCCTTCACATGCAGTAAATGGTAGGCAAAACCTGAATAATGTATGTAGAACAGCACAACTATCCATTTGAGCGTAGGCTACTTGTTTAAATGTATGACAGCCCTTTACCCATTCTGACTCCCTTGAATGATTAGAAGTTCCTTAAGCTACCCTGGCAAGTGAAATGCATTTTTCTGTGTTGTAAAGCACCGCTTTAATGTTTTACGGAATTGGACATTGCTCCAAACGATTCAGTGCGTAAGTTAGCAGTGCGAACAATTCAGAGTGAATTGCGAACCGATTCAGACCGTTTTGCTAGAAATTAACCAAATCAAAAGAGTCATTTACTCACGAATCGAGCGGTCGCTAGTTCTGATTCTTCATAGACAGCGTAAACACGGGCCATACGACGTTATTGTTGAAATGTTGTGAGGGAAAATTATTCTCATGTCAGAAAATGGTTGTTTCTTGAGCTCGAACCTCTACACTTCACCACTGCTGGATTATGGAAACGTGAAATACAGGTAGGAAATATTAAGTTTTGTCGTGACTGTGTCTTGAGCTCAATTACATTTACAGTTCATACACCACAACTTGTGAGTCCAATAAGCAAAGTCCATATTAATGATTGCAGTGGCTTCTTTCCATTCCCACACCCACATGACAATAGTCTGACTAAATTGATTGCATTGTAAACAAGTGAACTTAATGAAAAATCTCTTATCAGGGCCAATGCACTTGCCGGCGGGGACCACGCACCCTTAATATAGCAATTAAATTTTTGCAAATGAATTATTCCAGGCAATATGTTCTCCCAGTAGCACAGTACTACATCCATTATGTGTCTGATAGCAGCCGTGCTGATGCTGAGGCCACTACCTCTCTCAGTGTAGCAAAATCAGAGAGAGGTCACACAAATTAACACAATGTGAGATTAATTAATCAAATGAAATCCTAAACACACACTCAATGACAGAGGTTTTGTAACTGAAGCAAATGTCCACAGGCTCAGATACCACAGATACTAATATATCCAACCATTGATCAGCAAATCATTTTTCATTTTACTTCTTACACTCATTTGTACACAGGGCAAAGAATGGCAAGGTTTGTGGCTATTTATCTGCTTTATTTCTATGAAATAATGAACACTACTTTTAGAAGAATAGAAACTGAAAAAAAAAAACCTTGACTAAAAAAAATCTGGTGTAGAAACATTTGTTTTTTTTTCAATTGCTAGTAGATTTCACAAATTCAAAGAAACTGAAAATCACATTGAATTAAATGTGAGTGATTGCAGCGGCTTCTTTCCATTCACACACCCACATGACAATAGTCTGACTAAATTGATTACATTGTAAACAAGTGAACTTAATGAAAAATCTCTTATCAGGGCCAATGCACTTGTCGGCGGGGACCAGGCACCCTTAATATAGCAATTAAATTTTTGCAAATGAATTATTCCAGGCAATATTTTCTCCCATTAGCACAGCACTACATCCATTATGTGTCTGAGGCCACTACCTCTCTCAGTGTAGCAAAGTCAGAGAGAGCCCACACAAATTAACACAATGTGAGATTAATTAGTCAAACGAAGTCTTACACACACACACACACACACACACACACACACAGAGGTTTTGTAACTGAAGCAAATGTCCACAGGCTCAGATATCACAGATATTGTTATATCCAACCTTTGGTCGGCAAACATTGTAAAAAAAATACTTCACTTTCACTTTTATTACACTCATTTGCAGTGTACACAGAGGGAAGAACAGCAAAGTTTGAGGCTATTCATAAAAACTTCCACAATTCAGATTTTTTTTTCTGATTTATGTTTGCGAAATAATAAACACTTACTTTTAGACGAACAGAAATTCTGTTTTTCAGAAATTTTAAAAGTCTGCAAACATCCACTATATTGTTTGTATGGTATCATTTGCGCATGCTGCTGATTGATTTGATTCATTTTTATCATGGTACACTCTAAAAAAATGCTGGGTTAAAAAGGGACAAACCCAGCGGTTGGGTTCAAAACAACCCAATAGCTGGGTTTGTCCCTTTTTAACCCAGCGCTGGTTTATATTTAACCATACTTCCATCATTGGTTTGTGCGTGTTTTTACCTCATATTTGTGAATAAAGAAAAGAAGGTCAGGCTACTGTTATAAGCTGTTATAATAGCTTGAAGAAACAATGAACCTCAAACAGAAATGAGTTTACATGCAAAAAAGGAAAGCGACAGTGTCCGTAATAAAACATGAATCAACACCAGCTTGGCTTTTCAGAAATATGTTTCGTTATTGTAAAACAATGGTTTTCAACAATGGCATATAAGATACTTACCTATTATTGATTCGTATTTATTTATTTATTTATTTTGCATTTACTCTTATCCTTTATTTATTTATT